>NC_036856.1:31421449-31477291 GCF_002910315.2 Salvelinus sp. IW2-2015
CAGCAAGTTCTGAAACGCCAACACGACAGCGAGTTTTGAGACGCCAACACGGCAGCGAGTTCTGAGACGCCAACACGGCAACGAGTTCTGAGACGCCAACACGGCAACGAGTTTGGTCAGATGGTCAACTTTAAGTTAGACAAGCAAATTGCCCAAGCAATTCAAAGTGAAAGAGACTGTACTCATAGCCTATGGAAGCACCCGCGTTAAACCAAACGGCACCATGACATTGCAAGTGCACACCTGGCACAAACAAGCCCGGCTACAGTTCTATGTTACAGATGCATCTGACACACCACTACTAGGCAGAGAGGCCTGTGTGCAGCTTGACCGCATCCGAAAAGTTGTAACAGTTGCACGCCATGCTCACAAACACGCTCATTGATATTCTTTATGTGATCTATTGTTGCCRTGCGCTCATGTTTGAGACTGTTTTAGTCAATGTAGACTTTAGGCTTTGTTTGGTTGGTTGGAGCCCCCCAACCCTGAAATAGAGAAGAAAGGAAATGTCACTAATGAACTGCTTGGGTTCCATGGAAATGGCTAATCAGTGTGTTCTCCATTGCTTTAATCTGCTAGCAGCCAGTGTTGGGGAAGCTACTCTGAAAGTATAGTTTACCAAGCTACCAATTATTTCACACTGGAAGAAGTTAAGATAGATAGATAGATATAGTTCACTTAACTAAAGCTACTTTGAATACTTCGTGAAACACTATATCTAAATCTMWAAAGTCATAGAATACAGATTGCAAGAACAGATCACTGTAGTCAGATGTTAACAGAATGTTTCATTTATCCTATTAAACACAAAAACTGTTTCAAGTATGAATTAGTTAGGACTGATGCCGAAAAATAAAGTAAATTCTTACCTTCTTCACCCATATTTTCGTTTTGCAAAAAAAAGTAGTGTGTAGTTCCAGTAGTTAGCTACATGGCAAAAAAAAGTTAATAAGTACTGAAAACACTATCTAGATTTGAATTTAGCTCAACTACCACCAAGCTACTGCAAAATGTAGTTAAATTACTATATGAACTGCATGTAGTTCACTTCTCCCCAACACTGCTGCCGGCCCTATTCCAGCTCGCACATAGATACACACACGCCAGCACGCACACACACACTCAAATGCGTGCATGACACACACTCACAGGAGCATACACATACTCATATCATTACACACCGGCAGGCAGATGCTCCACGAGACTGGCATCTTTCCCGGAGAAAAGTGTGAGGAGAAACAAATGAGGCTCTCTAAGCTGGCATTAACTCTCCAGTTTATGTAGTGAGTGTTTCTATACAGTATGTGTGATCTATCTAATAAGCTGCTTATCAGGACCTTGATTAGCTGAATTAGGTATGTCAGTGTAGGGCTAGAGCAAAAGCCTGCACACCCACTACTGTAGCTCTCCTCCTGTTCACCCTGGGCAGTGAAGATGACTGTGTATGTGTGTCACTTGGTGTTATTGTCCTTGTGGGTACCAGGGCCCAGATTCACAAAACACTTTTTATGCAATTACTTAAGAAGCTTCTTAAGAAAAAAAAACAAGTCCATAAGATAGTTCATAAGTGAAATTCCTCAACAATATCTTATGATTTTCTTACATTCTTACAAATCTTCTTGAGATGTTTGTTGCTAGGCAACCGTTTTAGCTAGCCATCTTGTTAGCAATGGCAATCATGTTAGCATATTTCATACAGATATTACTGTTCTAAAACATGTTCTTGGGTTTAAAATAATCAATACTGAAACTTTCAGATGAAGTTTGAGTGAATTAACAGGTTCAATTGCTTTCATGAGCTTTTTCTCTCACTGCCCTGAGTTTAAGACAACGGTTTAGCTATCTTGGAATTAAGAACATTTACAATAACTTTATTTTCAAGAATCTAATTTCTTAACTTCTTAACATAAAAACAGCACAATACATGTTCCAAGAACCTATCCAAGAACCTTTGAGGAATAGCTGCTTTGTTTAACCTTCTTCGTAAGTTTATAGATAAGGGGGAAAAAATGTCAGTTAAGATGTTTCTTCTTAAGAAGGTTTTGTGAATCTGGGACCAGAACACGGATAATAAAACAAGGAAAATGACTATTTTAGGCTTAGCGGTTAAGTTTAGCGTAAGGGCTAGGTTTAGAGGTTAAGTTTAGTTTCAGGGTTTAGGAATAAGGTTAGTGAAAATAGGATTTTGAATGAGAATACCTTTTGTGTGGTTGTTTGTGTGGGTGTGTGTTTGTGTGTGCGTGTTGCATGGCATGCTCACCGAAGGGTGAGTTTTCAGGGAACTAAGTATGCACTCTGAAATATTAAAGACTAAGCGTTGCACTTAGTCAATTAGCCATTATTAAAGAACGTACAGCATCACAATTATCCTGCTGGTGTGTGTGTGTGGAAAAGTCTCCCCACAGCAGCAGCACAGACATACAGTGCATTCGGAAAGTATTCAAGCCCCTTCCCTGTTTCCACATTTTGTTACGTGACAGCCTTATTTTAAAATGCATTAAATTAAATGTTTTCCCCATCAATCTACACACAATACCCTGTAATGACAAAGSAAAAACAGGTTATTAGACATTTTTGCAAATGTATTAAAAAAGAAACCGTTACCTTATTTACATAAGTATTCAGACCCTTTGCTATGAGACTCGAAATTGAGCTCAGGTGCATCCTGTTTCCATTGACCATCCTTGATGTTTCTACAACTTGATTGGAGTCCACCTGTGGTAKATTRCAATGACTGMACATGATTTGGAAAGGCACACACCTGTCTATATAAGGTCCCACAGTTGACAGTGCATGTCAGAGCAAATACCAAGCCATGAGGTCGAAGGAATTGTCCATAGAGCTCCGAGACAGGATTGTGTCGAGGCACAGATCCGGGCAAGGGTACCAAAACATTTCTACAGCATTGAAAGTCCCCAAGAACAAAGTGGCCTCCATCATTCTTAAATGGAATAAGTTAGAAACTACCAGGACTCTTCCTAGAGCTGGCCGCCCGGCTAAACTGAGCAATCGGGGAATAATGGCCTTGGTCAGGGAGGTGACCAAAAACCCGATGGTCAATGTGACAAAGCTCTAGAGTTCCTCTGTGGAGATGGGAGAACCTTCCAGAAGGAKAACCATCGCTGCAGCACTCCAGCAATCAGGCCTTATTGGTAGAGTGGCCAGATGGAAGCCACTCCTCAGTAAAATGCACAACTGCCCGCTTGGAGTATGCAAAAAGGACGTTGACCATGAGAAACAAAATTCTCTGGTCTGATGAAACCAAGGTTGAAGTCTTTGGCCTGAATAACAAGCGTCACGTCTGGAGGAAACCTGACACCATCCTTACGGTGAACCATGGCAGTGGGAGCATCATATAATGTGGGGATGTTTTTCAGCAGCAGGGACTGGGAGACTAGTCAGGATCGAGGGAAAGATGAACGGAGCAAAGTACAGAGAGATCCCTAATGAAAACCTGCTCCAGAGCATTCAGGACCTCCGACTGCTGCGAAGGTTTTACCTTCCAACAGGACAACGACCCTAAGCACACAGCCAAGACAATGCAGGAGTGGCTTCGGGACTAGTCTCTGAATGTCCTTGAGTGGCCCAGCCAGAGCCCGGACTTGAACCTGATCGAACATCTCTGAAGAGACCTGAAAATAGCTGTGCAGCGACGAGCCCAATCCAACCTGACAGAGCTTGAGGATCTTCAGAGAAGAATGGAAGAAACTCCCCAAATATATGTGTGCCAAGCTTGTAGGGTCATACCCAAGAAGACTTGAGGCTGTAATCGCTGCCAACAGTGCTTCAAAGTACTGAGTAAAGGGTCTGAATAAATGTGATATTTCCATTTGATTTTTTTTTTTTAAATTTGCTAACATTTCTAAAAACCTGTTTTTGCTTTGTCATTATGGGGTATTGTGTGTAGATTGATGATAATTTCAACATTAAACAAATATACATTTTAGAATAAGGCTAACGTAACAAAATGTGGAAAAAGTCAAGGGGTCTGAATACTTTCTGAATGCACTGTATTCCCAGCAAGATGTGACAGATTGGGAAGAGGAGAGGACATCAGGGGAATTATAACATAGTAGAGTACAGTGGAACAGCCTCTTTGGTCCCTCAGGGGAATACTAAAGGACCTGCCATGAATATTTATGATCTACTGGTCTAAACCATATATTGCACACACTAACTACTGCACACTTAGATAGTGCTACCAAAACATAAGCGGCTGCATTATCACTTTGATAATGCCCTGCCTTTAGAACTATCTGTTTTCTGTGTTATCCACCTGGGGTTTGAAGTGTTGTGTCATTTGAATTAGTGTGTCGGGTATGGATGATATTGGTCGATAATTAGTGATTAGTTGCATTAATAAAGAATGAGAATGTACTGAGTAAAATTACTGTAAGTCTCTCTCTTCCTGCTCTCCAACCTGGACCTCTGCTTCTCTTGACCTTAATGCTTGCCAACTCTTTATGACAGAGTGTGTGTGTGGTCTGAGCCCTGACCTTGCCTACTCTTCATGATATATAATATAAAATGATTCCCTCTATAAAATAGATAATTCCTTAATGAATTTCAGCATCTCGAGGCAATGTTAAAATCCACTATCTCACCCCCCAGTTTCCAGCTACAGGGTCAGCCACTCTCTCATATCTGTCAATCTGCCTGGTTAAAACAAGACACTGGCAGTCCAGTCGCAGGGGGACACAGGCACGCGCACACGGATCTACATACATTTCTTGACTCTCTGAGCTTCCTGCCATCCAGGACCTCTATACCAGGCCGTATCAGAGGAAGGCRCAAAAAAAGACTCCAGCCACAGACTTCTCTCTGCTAGTGCACGACAAGCTATACCAGTGCACCAAGTCTGGAACCAACAGGACCCTGAACAGCTTCTACCCCCAAGCCATAAGGTCTGTCCATAATAAAGAGATGCTCAGTTTTTTTGTACCACACTCCAAAAAAGCAAGTCATGCAGGCTCTAGGTTTTTCTTATCTTGATTATTGTCTAGTCATATGGTCAAGTGCAGCAAAGAAAGACCTAGTTAATTAAGCTGCAGCTGGCCCAGAACAGAGCGGCACATCTTGCTCTTCATTGTAATCAGAGGGCTGATATAAATACTATGCATGCCAGTCTCTCTTGGCTAAGAGTTGAGGAGAGACTGACTGCATCACTTCTTTTCATAAGAAACATTKATGTGTTGAAAATTCCAAATTGTTTGCATTGTCAACTTACACACAGCTTTGACACACACTTACCCCACCAGACATGCCACCAGGGGTGTTCTCTCAGTCCCCAGGTCCAGAACAAATTCAAGAAAGAGTACATTATTATATAGAGCCATTATTGAATGGAACTCCCTTCCATCTGTTAAAATTAACAGCAAACCTGATAAAAAAAAAACAGATAATGCAACACCTCACAACACCTGTCCCCTATTTGACCTAGATATTTTGTGTACGTATTGATATGTAGGCTGTGTGCCATTTTTAAATGTATGTAGTTCTGTCCTTGAGCTGTTCTTGTCTATTAACGTTGTGTATTATGTCATGTTTCATGTGGACCCCAGGAAGAGTAGCTGCTGCTTTCGCTACAGCTAATGGGGATTCTAATAAAATACCCCAAGAATAAGACTGCTAAACAAGGCCTCTAAATAGCTACCCGGACTACAGTACCTGAATTGACCCTTTAACTAACTCTTTTGCACTGACTCTATGCACACCCACTGGACTCTACCCACTACCCACTCTACCCGAAGCTTGATTGAAAATGGCGCAGACAGCGAGGGCTACCATGCTTCTAGTTCAGTATTTTGTTTTTTTAATGTATTATTTCTTACATTATTAGCCCAGAAAATGTTTTGTGTTATTACAGAGCCGGGAAGAACTATTGGATATCAGAGCAGCGGTAACTCACCAGCACTACCAGCATTACGACCAGGAATGCAGCTTTCCCGAATCAGATCCTTTGTTCGCACTCCCCAGGTCAATTGAACTGATTCCAGAGGCCGATCCAAAACACCGCTAGTGGAGGAGAGGTACTCGGAGTGGTTTTCTAGTCCGATGTAGGAGGCGCACACACCACCCACCGCTTCCGAGTATATTACTCGCTAATGTTCAGTCTCTGGATAACAAAGTTGACAAGCTTAGGCGCGAGAATTTCTTTCCAGAGAGACATCAGGGATTGTAACATACTGTTTCACGGAAACATGGCTCTCTCGGAATATACTGAGTACTGTACGTCCAGCCAGTTGGGTTCTTAGTTCATCGCACAGACAGGAATAAATATCTCTCCGGGAATAAGAAGGGCGGGAGTGTGTTTCATGATTAACGACTCATGGTGTGATTGTGATAACATGCAGGAACTCAAGWCCTTTTGTTCACCCGACCTAGAATACCTTCCAATCAAATGCAGATTYTATTATCTCCCAAGAGAACTCTCTTCGGTTATAGTCACATCCGTGTATATCCACCCTCAAACTGATACCACGACGCCCCTCAAAGAAATTCACTGGTCCTTATGCAAACTGGAAACCACATATCATGAGGCCGCATTTATTGTCGCTGGGGATTTTAACAAAGCAGCAAAATGCTGCTGAAGTTCTATCAACACTGACTGTAGTACTCGCACTGCTAAAACAC
Source organism: Salvelinus sp. IW2-2015 (assembly GCF_002910315.2). NCBI lineage: Eukaryota > Metazoa > Chordata > Actinopteri > Salmoniformes > Salmonidae > Salvelinus > Salvelinus sp. IW2-2015. The sequence goes on from NC_036856.1 coordinate 31,428,083, forward strand.
TCGACCACTGCTACTCCAACTTCCAGGATGGCTACAAGGCCCTCCCCCACGCTCCTTTTGGCAAATCTGACCACGACTCCATTTTTATCCTCCCTTCCTATAGGCAGAAACTCAAAACAGMAAGAAACCCATGCTAAGGACTATTAAACGCTGGTCTGACCGATCAGAATCCACGGCTCAAGATTGTTTWGATCACGCTGACTGGGATATGTTCCGGGTAGCGTCCYATAATAATATTGYCGATTATACTGTTACGGTGACTGAGTTGATCAGTGTATAGAAGATGTTGTACCCACTGTGACTAAAACCTACCCTAACCAGAAACCGTGGATCGATGGCAGCAGTCGCYCAAAACTGAAAGCGCGAACCACCGCATTTAACCATGGCAAGGTGCCTGGGAATATGGCAGAATACAAACAGTGTAATTATTCGCTCCGCAAGGCAATCAAACAGGCAAAACGTCAGTATAGAGAAAGTGGAGTCACAATTCAACGGCTCAGACACGAGACGTATGTGGCACACACACAACTACACTTTTTATATCCTGTATTTCTGAAGATATGTTGCTTGAAGATAACCTCATTCACAGTTTTTTAATCCAACATCCTCCCTTTTTCAGAGAAAAATGTCACATTCAGGATATTCATAAACACATGCATTTCACAGGCATCTTCCTTCATATTTGGTTAATTCAACGAGCACTCATCAGTTACGTCTAATTAGTACAACAAAGTTAGTTTAATGTCTTTACAAACTAAGGATTCATATTCATTTAAAAAAACACCAGCTGAGTCAAGTCAGCTGTGTTCCAAGTAAACAAGATTTAGGTTGTGTCCCAAATGGCACCCTATTCCCTATATACATGGTCTGTCTGATGACACAGGTTTCACACATTTCCCATCAGGCACCATTCCATAAACTGATCCTCATTATGGCCAAGGAATGTTACATGGAATCCTAATTTTAGATCCATGCACATAACTCAAAAAGTTCCCCTTTGACATCCTTGCATGGTTTAAATTTTTTATTACACAAAAGTCTAACATGCTGACCAAACCGTCTGCGTTCGSTGCGCGAGCGTTGCAAAATAAATGTACACATACATGTTATTCAACGTGCTTCTATTTTTGACCCTTGAGACCCTTTTGTTGCCTATTTTGCATGTTATTTTGGCATTAGTACATGTCACATATCAGTTTGCAAACAATGAGTTAATAAAGCTGCATACAAAACATGGTCTCTTTTTTGCTTTCATGAGTAAGGCAGCCCCAAAATGCAGGTGTTTCAGTCTAGCTCAGTGCTTTCTGTGGTGGTGGGGCATCCAGCGGAAAATACGTAGCATAGGGGTTGGTAATGTCACTCATGGAGACACTACGTCACCGCAAAATCTACGGATAGAGCTCGAAAATTCAAGCCCCTTGGGTGCTACCATAGAGTTACATTAGAAGTGTCCATCCAAGAAGGCTCAAGGTCATTGACTGCAGATAAAATTATGTCAAATCACATATCTACCATAGTTTTGATTGGATTGATTATGTCAACAACATACTTTCAAAATCTTAGCTAGCAAGCTCGACAAGCAGTCATCATCATGAATCATGTCAAAAATCTACTGGCAAATCCTTTTCAATCCTTAACATATAAAGTAAAATTATAGATAAATGCATCAGTCCTCATCGGCCATTGGACATAAACATTACACAGGTTGGAAATTGTTGCCAACCGCAATATAAAATCCACAGAACAACAAATGAGGAGAGATTAATAAAACTAGGTTCCCCCTTATCTGTGGGTTAAATGTCAGAGTAGAGGACACATAATTGTGTGACTCAAAATGGGTCAAAAAGATCTAGCAAAAAAAAGAAACTTATGCATTTCAGATAAAACAACCCAATATTTATCTCCCAGGACAAATTAGCTAGCAACAGCAAGCGAGCTAAATGTCCATGAATGTTTTGTGTGTTTCAACCTGTCCCCAACGTAAAATAGTTGGTTCACAGTTGGTTTTGGTATTTTAACCTGCGTTTCATGAACGTGTCTGGTGGGGACAGGCAAAATCAACATGCACACGATGGTGGACGCACGCGCGTAGCCAGTTTGGTCAACATGTTCTGAGTGTGGATCTTAAGTTAGGATTCTAGAGTCTGGGGCTCAATTCAGATGTTTTGGTGCCATTGGCATTTCCAGAACATTTATATAAAGGGAATTAGCATACAGCAGTAAAATCACTTTAAAGTGCCCTCCAGAGTGCGAATTATACCTTGACATTTGGGGGTATCCTATGAGTGCACGCACTTGCACGCGCACAAAAATTATTCATGGTTTTTATAGTAAAGACATGTCATTTAACTCTAAAAATMGATTACCTTTTAATGTGCCATGAACACATCTAGTCGATTGTCAAACAATCACTTCAAGAAGTAGGRTATCTGCACACGTTCATCTCCTCCAAAATGAGTCCAGCATCCCAACAGTTCACCCGCCATTTGAATGGAAAGGGGKATTTGTTACAAAAAGTCTTACTGTCAGTAAGTTTTGGAAAAAATTATCAATATATTTAGAGGTCACCCAACCTGATCTCATAGTTTCACTTCTTAACTTGCCGTTATTGTACGAACGTCGATTTTTTTACCCATTAATTCTGCATGATTACAGGGTTAATTCCGCGTGGTTACAGGGTTAAAACAYAAACAACTTAAAGGATTAAGTTAAGGTATTCATTTCGAGTGGTTAAGGTTAGGGCTGTGATTTYGGGAAGGCTTAAAACAAAATACTTAAAAACAATGTGCTGTTTCCATTGAGTATCATCGAGTACTCTCCCTGCTTACTAAAGAACTGTGAGCTGCTGTGGTCTAAGCAATGTGCTCTGGCTCTGAGCCTTGTGAGATTGCCTTATATATGGAATGAGACTGGGCTCATATATCGACATCCTCAGGACCTTTTCAAACGTTCGAAATCTTTCTTGTGACCAGCCTTGGCCACGCCGCTGTTTGGCACACAAATATATACAGTTGAAGTCGGAAGTTTACACACACTTAGGTTGGAGTCATTAAAACTCGTTTTTTAACCACTTCTTGTTAACAAACTATAGTTTTGGCAAGTCGGTTAAGACATCTACTTTGTGCATGGCACAAGTAATATTTCCAACAATTGTTTACAGACAGATTATTTCACTTATAAATCACTGTATCACAATTCCAGTGGGTCAGAAGTTTACATACACTAAGTTGACTGTGCCTATAAACAGCTTGAAAAAATCCAGAAAATAATGTCATGGCTTTAGAAGCTTCTGATAAATTATGTCAATTAGCCTGAGTCAATTGGAGGTGTACCTGTGGATGTATTTCAAGGCCTACCTTCAAACCTCAGAGCATGCGCAGACCAGCTGGCTGGTGTGTTTACGGACATATTCAAATCAATACCTTAGTCTCAGTCTGCTGTTCCCATGCTTCAAGAGGGCCACCATTGTTCCTGTTCCAAGAAAGCTATACTGAGCTAAACGACTACCGCCCCGTAGCACTCACTTCCGTCATCATGAAGTGCTTTGAGAGACTAGTCAAGGACCATATCACTCCACCCTACTGAACAGAGTCTAGGCCTAGACCTAGACCTAGCCTAGACCCATCCTTGCTTACCGACCCAATAGGTCCACGAGACCCTGGTCTCGACCCCGCCCTGTGCAACTGGGTACTGGACTTCCTGACGGGCCGCCCCAGGTGGTGAGGGAGGTAACAACATCTCCACCCCGCTGATCCTCAACACTGGGCCCACAAGGGTGCTTTCTCAGCTCTCTCTTGTACTCCCTGTTCACCCACGACTGCGTGGCCATGCACGCATCCAACTCAATCATCAAGTTTGCGGACGACACTACAGTGGTAGGCTTGATTACAACAACGACGAGACGGCCTACAGGGAGGAGGTGAGGGCCCTCGGAGTGTGTTGTCAGGAAAATAACCTCACACTCAATGTCAACAAAACAAAGGAGATGATTGTGGACTTCAGGAAACAGCAGAGGGAGCCCCCCTATCCACATCGACGGGACAGTAGTGGAGAGGGTAGTAAGTTAAGTTCTCCGTACACATCCTGGACAAACTGAATTGGTCCACCCACACAGACAGCGTGTGAGAGAAGGCGCAGCAGCGCCTCTTCAACCTCAGGAGGCTGAAGAAATTTGGCTTGTCACCAAAAGCACACAAACTTCTACAGATGCACAATCGAGAGCATCCTGTCGGGCTGTATCACCGCCTGGTACGGCAACTGCTGACAACCGTAAGGCTCTCCAGAGGGTAGTGAGGTCTGCACAACGCATCACCGGGGGCAAACTACCTGCACACTTTCAAGGACAACAAAGTACGAGCCACTGCCTGTTCACCCCCTATCATCCAGAAGGCGAGGTCAGTACAGGTGCATCAAGCGAGGGACGAGAGACTGAAAAATAGCTTCTATCTCAAGGCCATCAGACTGTTAAACAGCCACCACTAACATTTAGTGGCCGCTGCCAACATACTGACTCAACTCCAGCCACTTCAATAATGGGAATTGATGGAAATTTATGTAAAAATGTATCACWAGCCACTTTAAACAATGCCACTTAATATAATGTTTACATACCCCACATTACTCATCTCATATGTATATACTGTTCTCTATACCATCTACTGCATCTTGCCTATGCCGTTCTGTACCATCACTCATTCATATATCTTTATGTACATATTCTTTATACCTTTACACTTGTGTGTATAAGGTAGTATTGTGGAATTGTTAGYTTAGATTACTCGTTGGTTATTACTGCATTGTCGGAACTAGAAGCACAAGCATTTCGCTACACTCGCATTAACATCTGCTAACCATGTGTATGTGACAAATAAAATTTGATCTCAGTGCCTCTTTGCTTGACATCATGGAAAAACCAAAAGAAATCAGCCTAGACATTAAAAATTGTAGACCTCCACAAGTCTGGTTCATGCTTGGGAGCAATTTCCAAATGTCTGAAGGTACCACGTTCATCTGTACACACAATAGTACAGAAGTATAAACACCATGGGACCACGCAGCCGTCATACCGCTCAGGAAGGATACGCGTTCTGTCTCCTAGAGATGAACGTACTTCGTTGCAAATCAATCCCAGAAGAACAGCAAAGGACCTTGTGAAGATGCTGGAAGAAACAGGTACAAAAGTATCTATATCCACAGTAACTCGAGTCCTATATTGACATAACCTGAAAGGCCGCTCAGCAAGGAAGACACCACTGCTCCAAATCCGCCACAAAAAGACAGACTACGGTTTGCAACTGCACATGGGGACAAAGAGCGTACTTTTTGGAGACATGTCCTCTGGTCTGATGAAAGAAAAATGGAACTGTTTGGCCATAATGACCATCCTTATGTTTGGGGACAATTGTTGATGGAAAATGATGTGGATATATTGAAGCAACATCTCAAGGCATCAGTCAGGAAGTTAAAGCTTGGTTGCAAATGGGTCTTCCAAATGGACAATGACCCCAAGCATACTTACAAAGTTGTGGCAAAATGGCTTAAGGACAACAAAGTCAAGCTATTGGAGCGGCCATCACAAAGCCCTGACCTCAATCCCATAGAACATTTCTGGGCAGAACTGAAAAAGCGTGTGCGAACAAGGAGGCCTACAAACCTGACTCAGTTACACCAGCTCTGTCAGGAGGAATGGGCCAAAATTCACCCAACTTATTGTGGGAAGCTTGTGGAAGGCTACCCGAAACGTTTGACCCAAGTTAAACAATTTAAAGGCAATGCTACCAAATACTAATTGAGTGTATGCAAACTTCTAACCCACAGGGAATGTGATGAAAGGAATAAAAGCTGAAATAAATCATTCTCTCTACTATTATTCTGACATTTCACATTCTTAAAATAAAGTGGTGATCCTAACTGACKTAAYAKAGGGAATTMTTACTTGGATTAAATGTCAGGAATTGTGAAAAACTGAGTTTAAATGTATTTGGCTAAGGTGTATGTAAACTTCCGACTTCAACTGTAACACTGTAGAGAAACAACAGTGGACAAAAGGGACATGTTGAAAGCTTATGCCTTTAGTAACTCTGAGAGACTAAAATATCAATGTTGAAAAAGAAAAGGTGTCAAACACAGCTTTGCTCTGAACAATATGTTCTCTTTAAGTAAGGTTTATCATCATCAACACACCAATATTGTTAATATCTACTGTCAACAAATTATTATTTTGAAAATATGTAAACTATAATTGAAACCAGTCATGATCATCTTATTTCTCTTCATACCCAAAAACTAAAGGGATTGCCATTGATTGGTTGAGGTGCACCTCAACTCTGAGCTGGTTGGTTGAGGTCTACCTCTGCTCACATCTGATTGGGTGAAGTTGTACTGGTTAAAGGGATAAGAACCTGTTGCAACATTATGACCTATTCAATGAGACATACAGTACAACTAACTAATGAATAAATAAATAAACTCATATATTAATAGTCACTTTTGATTTAGAAAATGGCACAGATTTACCTTACAAACAGACATTCGTAAAAAAACAAACACATCTTTGTCTTAAGACATAGATGTTAAGAAAATACATTCATAAAAGAGAGGCTGTGTACGTGTGTGTATAAAGGTCTGTGTGTTTCTCAGGGTCTGGCAGCCTTGTAGTGGGAGGGGACTGTCTCCAAGGTGATCTCTAGACTGTCTATCTCTGAGCTCTTCCTACCTCTTACAATGACGCGTACACTCTTTTTTGCGTTGGGGACCGGGGGTGGAGTTTTGCCCGGGGTTACGGGAGGGCATGGTGCGGGGGGTACAACAGGAGACACACTATCCTGTAGTGAGAGCTGTACAGTGTTCACGTTGACATGACAACATCTCAGATACTGTTTAAAACACTCAAACGTATCCTGGCAGTGCTCGCAGGGGCATTGCGAGGAGCATAGCACTGCGTGGGCTGCGGCAGCAGTGGTGACCACATTGGGGGCGGAGTTTGATTCTGATCCCCGCGGGCATAGCCAGCGTAACGGCAAGGACGGAGTGGTAGTAGAAGCGGCGGAGGTGGCGGACACAGCGGACACTGGACACTGGAAAACACAGGCCCTGTGGAGGGAGTGAAGGTCTTTAGACAAGAGGTGGCGGACACAGCGACACTGGAAAACACAGCCCTGTGGAGGGAGTGAAGGTCTTTAGACAAGAGGTGGCGGACACAGCGACACTGGAAAACACAGGCCCTGTGGAGGGATGAAGGTCTTTAGACAAGAGGTGGCGGACACAGCGACACTGGAAAACACAGGCCCTGTGGAGGGAGTGAAGGTCTTTAGACAAGAGGTGGCGGAAGTTGGGCTTCAGCAGCAGATAGACCAGAGGGTTGTAGAGGGTTGAGGACTTAGCAAACACGGCAGGGATGGCAAAAGCCATCGGAGGGATGGAGTCCATGTGACCAAACGCTGCCCACATGGAGACCAGGGCGTAGGGACTCCACGCTGTGAAGAAACCAATACACACCGCCACACTGAGCTAGAGGGAGGGAGGGGACAGAGATAGTCAGAAAGAGGAGAGAGAGTCAGAGAGAGCGAGACAGAAACAACCATTATTCTACATAAAGAATTCAATAGTCTTGGTACAGTTTGTTAGATGTCAAGGAAATGTATTCTTTGCTGCAAATGTGAAATATGACTTTTCAAAGAGAGACAAAGCTACTGCATACCAAGCCCAGTCTGGGAACATTAAAACGTCAAGCTAAACTGTTCTGTCCATTCAGGAGAGAAACCTTTATTGCATAGTGATTGGCGTGTCGTAGCTGCATTGAGCCAGGTAGTTAAAGCGTATTGAGGAAATAGTCTGACTATCGCCACAGAGTTTCTAAGCCCATTGGCTCAACATCGCGATACTTCCGGGAACACAGTTTTCTTCCCCTCATACATCATTACGCGATGCTCCTCACCTCCGCTTCATCCAAAAATCTAAAAGAATAACAACGTAGGTGGGGCAGTGGGTGGGGCATTCCATCTTTAATGACGTGTGTGTGTGTATCCTATACCGTTACCTTCACTATGGTGGTCTGTACATTCCCCATGTGTGTTTGTTGTGAGACGTGTTGCTCCACTGCTCTCCGTGACTCCCTGACCGTGACCAGGATCTGTGAGTAGGCYGAAGTGATGACACAGGAGGGCAGGACGTAGCAGCAGAGGAACAGTGCCACCGTGTAGGACCTCGCCACACTGTCCCGGTTGGACCGCTGTAGAATGAATGAATGATGATTTGTATTTGTGTCAAATCGCCCATAGCGACTTACTTTGAAAGTGTGTCAGATAATGCTGTAAGTTAAAATGTACAAACAGTTCATTCATAACCTTTGGGGTTCCACTGACGACTATAAATAAATAATCTAAAGTGTTAAATAGTAACAAAGACTCCATGAACAAAGTAATAGACAGAATAAATAAGTAAGAGGAGACGAACCTGCCAGTCGATACAGCAGGCCGTTCCGTAGGGCTCTGGGCCGTATGCACCCCAATGGGCTAGAGGGGAACAGGCAAACACCAGGGCATACGCCCACGCACACGCTATCAGGATACGACCATGGTCTGGGCAGAACCTGTTACCTGTGGGGGAGGGATCATACACAGTCAGCCATAGTGTGGTCAGAATCAGTAACGTTTGATGCTTATGTGGTCAAAAGAGCACATTCTGCAATTCATATTGCAGAAACAGTCACAGATATAGACGGTCATGTGGTCAGACAGTTGTAGAGTGGTCGTAGTTTGGTCAGAGACAATAACAACAAGAGATTGTCATAGTGTGGGTCCAAGATGGTCATGTTGAGGTCAGCGGTGCTGTGGTCTTACCATAGAGAGGGTAGCAGACCTTGAGGCAGCACACAGTACTGAGGATGGTCAGGGTGGTCAGACTGCAGATACCAAACAACACTCCACAGAAGGCATAGACCAGACACACAGTCTTACCATACATCCACCTGGGAGAGAGAGAGGAGAGGCGGATGGGCAGAGGGAGGGGAAGGGGGAGAGAGGGGGGGAGATGCAGGAAGGAAGCGAGAGAGTTGTTATTACTCAGATAGTAAATCAGCTGAGTGAGTGTATGAATCTGTTTAATAGGCATGTGTGTGTGCACGTGTAGGTATTTGTATCCAACCAACCTGTGGTAGATACTAGATGTCACAGCCAGGGGGTAGAGGCTAAGGGTCATGCCCAGGTCACTGACAGCCAGGTTAATAGTGAAGAACTCTGCTGGTTTCAGCAGCATCTTCTTATTATAGGAGACATAGAGTAGTATGGTGTTACCCACCAGAGAACACACACCTGGGGGAGGGAGGGAGAGAGAAGAACATTTTAATTTAAAACCCTTTATTAGGTTAACATCATACAAAACACAAACACATAAAACATTACAAATCTGAAGGCGGTCCAATATGAGTAGCACTTTTTAGGGAACCCGGCCCTGCTTCACAATAATCTGATTTAGAGTCCAACCACAATCAGCCATCCAGTCAGCCAGCAAGTCAGTCAGCCAGCCTGCTGTATAACCAGTCAGTTAGTCAGTCGGTCAGCCAGTCCTGCCCCTACAGAGCGCTCTGAGCCACCAGCAATCTCGAGCCTATTGTTTTCCTGCCTGTTGTCTGAGGCGTGATTATGTCTTTAAACGCTGCCTGTTCCTTTAATAAAACCTTATTATTACACTAATAAACATAGCAGGGGGTGTTTACGGGGTACTGAGAGATACACGTGTGTTGTGTTTAGGTACTTTATGGGAGGTTAACGCAATAAACACTTAGTGACTAATCACCCCTTTGTCTCTAAGTTAAACTGTTTTTGTGTACACACACTAATCACCTTTCAACTGAACAGGCAGAAAGGAAAAAATTGCCCACACTGTAGATGTCTATCAGTCCGCTAATACAGGACTAGTAAAGGCCCATTGCACTACTTTTGTGAATTTTTTTACTAAATGTATTTGAGTGTTTACCAGCATTTGTAACTTGAGTCTTATAATTATCTGTATGTTCCAGAGATTTCTGTACATCTTTAGCTGACACTCTAGGATTCTTCTTAACCTCTTTGAGCATTCTGCACTGTGCTCTTGCAGTCATCTTTGCAGGACGGCCACTCCTAGGGAGCGTAGCAACAGTGCTTAACTTTCTCCATTTATAGACAATTTGTCTTACCGTGGACTGATGAACATCAAGGCTTTTAGAGATACTTTTGTAACCCTTTCCAGCTTTATGCAAGTCAACAATTCTTAATCTTAGGTCTTCTGAGATCTATTTTGTTCGAGGCATGGTTCACATCAGGCAATGCTTCTTGTGAATAGCAAACTCAAATTTTGTGAGTGTTTTTAATTGGGCAAGGCAGCTCTAAGCAACATCTCCAATCTCGTCTCATTGATTAGACTCCAGGTTAGCTGACTCATGACTCCAATTAGCTTTTGGAGAAGTCATTAGCCTTGGGGTTCACATACTTTTTCCAACCTACACTGTGAATGTTTAAATATCTGTTAAAATAGACACCAAAAACTACAATAATTTGTGTMTTATTAGTTTAAGCAMACTATGTTTGTCTATTGTTGTGACTTAGATGAAGARCAGATCAAATTTGATGACCAATTAATGCAGAACTCCAGGTAATTCCACAAGACTCACATACTTTTTCTTGCCACTGTATGCCAGGGAGATAGCCTCCACAATCCAATGAGAAAGATGCTGCTTGGAAGTGGCCCTACCCCGAGCTGGTCACAAATGTGGATAACCTTGGTCCTTTCCAAAGCACAACCTCTGTTGTTCACTGAAAGCAAACAGAGGAGGTGAAAAAGGGAACAGCTTGAAAGCCAGGGACCTGTAAGACATAACCATGGGAGCAAAAGCTGCATTAGGACGTAACATCACTTTGGAGTTGCCAGGCGCAAACTCCAAACAGGAAGAGTGTACTGAGTGCGACGTCAAGGCCATGAGCAGGGCAGTCTTGTAGGAAAGGACCTTCATGTCTACAGACTCCAATAGTTCAAATGGAGGCTCACACAGAGAGTACAGGACCAAAGCCAGATCTCAGGTCAGTGCCATAGGCCTTTCAGTAACTGCACCACCAGAGGATGAGACCCCGGGGGCCTTCAGTAACTGCACCACCAGAGGATGAGACCCCGGGGTAAAACCGTCAACCGCTACATGACACCTGAGATGGCTGCCATATAAACCTTCAATGTGGAAAAAGAAAAGCCCTGCTCAAAAATATCTTGTAAGAACATTAAAATGTCCACCAAAGACCTCTCAAAGGGAGAAACTCCTTTAACTTGACACCAACCCTCAAAAGCACGCCACTTAAATGTACACAATCCTCTCGTAGAGGACGCACGCGCTGACTGTACAGTCATAATCATGTTCGAGGCTTAACCCCTAGCCGTGAAATTTAACCTTTCAGAAGCCAAACCCACGGATCCTCTTATCTTCGGTTGCGGGTGCCAAACTCTCCCATTTGCCTGGGACAATAGATCCAGACAATACAGAGCCCCACACGGGTCCTCGCCCAACAGATGGATGGTCTCCGGGAACTAGGGTTGTCTAGGCCAACGGGAAGCCACCAAAATCGTCAACAGACCCTCTACACAGTGGCCTGAATCAGGACCACCGGAGGAACGCATAGAGCAGGGTTCGAGGCCACTGATARGCCAAAGCCGTTTTCTCGCGATGCGTAAGATCTACGTCGGCCCTGCCAAACAGGTCCGATATCAGGGCCACCACCGAGGGCTGCAGTCTACACTCCGTGGGACGCTCCGACTGCAATAGCCGACGATGTGTGAGCATTTTGAACTTGCAACCTTGAGGTGCTTGTTTAAAACACGTCCAGGATGGAACACAATATTTCATCGCTCTTGGGAACTAAGAAGTACCAACTGTGCCAACCCCTCTGTACTTCTGACATGGGGACCACCCGAATAGCCTGCTTTTAAAGGAGAGAGGAAATCTCCTCTCTCAAGACAGGCGCTAGGACCTCGGGACCATTGAGGTAATGACGCCACTGGATAGAGCACGCTGCCAGTCAGCCATACATTCGTTCCCGAAGGGGCAGAGTGCCACCCTGAGGACTGGGATCATTTGGTTATTTTCGTCATGCTTGTTTTCATATTCCCTACTCCTGACAACCGTGTGTCTGAACGTGGGGAAGAAACTGTGCGTTCTGATTCCTGGCCCACACTGGGTTAGCCTTTGGAGATAAGTTACACAACATTTATCTGAGAAATCTTTAAACAGGGGTAAAGCAATGCTTCACCGCTGCAGGGACAGAAGGTAAATACCTTCCCCCAAACCTGGAGGAACTCCTCTGCGGGAGAGAAAACGCCATTAAAAGGCGTATTCACCACCAAAAGGTTCACTCTCCCCCGCCGAATCCAAACCCCTGACTTCAGGCTGCCCAGGACTGAATCATTCGATTCACACTTTGAAAAGCCTCTAGACCCAATCAGGGATAGTATATCATCCCCGAACTCTGAACACTGGAATGAGCCTCACTCGGCTGGGAAGACACCCCTATCAACGCCGACCACCAACTTTCTTCACAAAGTCAGCCCTACTCCCAATGGAAGTTCAGCCCAGCCGGAGACAATGGTCACTTGAACTGGCCCCGAGCTAAGGCCTCCTGAGCGTGTTTTCACCCCAGGACAGCCCATGTGAGTATCGTTAATTTTCATTGTGAAACCACCTGCCCTAAGTCACGGTCAGAGGTTCAAACTCAGCTGGTTAGCCTTTTTGAACTTACTCTTACCACTGGCCATCTTATTCAAGCAAGGAAGCACTGGCTACACAATCAAAGCAGAAAGTAGTAGGTTTTTTAGCCAACACAAATCTTACCCAAATAAGACAGCTTTGGCTGCACAAGCAAACCATAAAGTAGCTTTCTTTTAGCAAACACAAAAACCAATGCCCAGACCCAAAACATCTAGGGGGATGAATACTCTCTCCCCACTAACAGACACCTAAGTCAGAGCCCAATCTCATAGCCTTTGTGGGCTTGACATTTTTGTAAATTGCGTGACACATTCTTCCTTCAGGTGAGCTGAAGAGCAAAGAATTTAGGAAATGCGAGCCCCGATATTATAACCAGGAAGGCGGGGCTTCCGCGAGCAGGCTCGGCATCCATTGGCCCTTTGGGTGTGATTTTAGTTTGCTTCAGGTGAATAGGATCACAAATTCTACACCACAATGGCAGAGTCATGTCTTAAGTATAAAACGAATAATGACTCAATAATCCATGCTTTCTGGGAATGCTATAAAGTGCAGAAGTTGTGGGTGGAGGTAGAAAGTTGTCGGTCAGAAGTATTACAATTGAAACGTACTTTTAATCCATATTTCAAGACAAGGCATATGGGGGTGTAGTGAGATAATCATCTAGCCCATTGGGTCTCTTATCACTCATCTTGAAAAAACGTATACTAAAAACATGGAAATTAATCACCATCATTAACACAATGGAAAAATCTAAATTATTTATTATTTAAATATTGACAGCATGGGCGACAGAAAAACTAATTGACACAATTTAAGGCCAAGTGGCATACAATAATGCAGGCACTAGAGATGGGGGTGTGAGCATGCGGGTCTGAGCAGATGACATTTAGTCATTGTTTGTGTGCATCTATAAGTTGTTCGTTTGTATAAGAAGTACACACACAAAAAAATTAASGCATTAATCGTTGACTCCCATAGTATGGTATACCATGTGACCGACTGTAATGGACCAGAAAGACACAGGCAAAGATTTGTTTAATGTATAGGAGTGGGTGTCGCAAGAAAAGAGCATGAAAGTGAGGGGTGGGGAAGGTGAAGAAAACACAGGGTGCCAGTGTGGCTGGGAAAGTATATGTCTGAACACATAAACGCTAGCAAACAGAGTGTGTATAGGGTAGAATTACCGAAGCAGGCGTCTCACCTAGTTTTCTTAACTCCCTATTAATTAACTTTTTAAGGCTAGGGGGCAGTATTCAGAAGTTTGGATGACTGAGGTGCCCAAAGTAAACTGCCTGTTACTCAGGCCCAGAAGCTAGGATATGCATATGCATGGTAGTATTGGATAGAAAACACTCTAAAGTTTCTAAAACATTTCAAATAATGTCTGAGTATAACAGAACTGATTTGGCAGGCAAAAGCCAGAGGACAATCTATCCAGGAATTGTTTGTTGTTGAGGTCATTGGACTTTCCAATGCTTTTCTATGGGAAAGCCTAATTATTAGGACCCAGATTGCAGTTCCTATGGCTTCCACTAGATGTCAACAGTATTTAAAATGGTTTGTTGTTTTTTTCCCGAAAAATGAAGAAGTATTTGTATTCTTTCTAAGTGTCATTCAGAAGGACTCTAGTCTTTTGGTGCGCGTGAATTAGTGCGCTCTCCTCGTTGTTTTTCTCCGGTATTGAAAACAGTTTATTCCGTCTTAAAGTGTATCGATTATTTACATATTAGGGTACCTGAGGTTGGATTAGAAATGTTGTTTGAAATGTTTGGACCAAGTTTACAGGTAACTTTTTACATTCGTTTGTAGGCATGTTGGGCGAGTTGGAACAGGTGTATTTCTGAATCAAACGTGCCAAATAAACACACATTTTTGGGATATAAAGAAGGACGTTATATTGAACAAAATGACCATTCATTGTGTAACTGGGACCTTTGGGATTGCAAAAAGATGAAGATCTTCAAAGGTAAGCAATTTATTTTATCGCTATTTCTGACTTTCGTGATGCATCTGCTTGGTTGGAAAATGTTTGACTCGCTCCGATGAGGGCGCGCACTATTTATCTCCGGTATTGAATATACTATTTTCCATCTTAAATTGTATCGTTTATTTATATATTAGGGTACCTGAGGATTGATTAGGAACGTTGTTTGACATGTTTGGACCAAGTTTTTTGGTAACGTTTGGGATTGATTTTGTATGCATTTTGAACGAGGGGAAACAGGTGGATTATTGAATGAAGCGTGCCAAATAAACTTACTTTTTTGGGATATAAAGGACTTTATCGAACAAAAGAACCATTTGTTATGTAACTGGGACCCTTGTGATTGCAACCAGATAAAGATCTTTACAAGGTAAAGGATTTATTTTATCGCTGTTTCTGACTTTCGCGATGCATCTGCTTGGTTGGAAAATGTTTTTAATGCCCTTGTATGTGGGGCGCTGTCCTCAGATAATCGTATGGTGTGCTTTCGCCGTAAAGCCTTTTTGAAATCTGACAACGCCGGCTGGATTAACAAGAAGTTAAGCTTTTAAATGATGTATGACACTTGTATTTTCATGAATGTTTAATATTACGATTTCTGTKATTTGAATTTGGCGCTCTGCAATTTCCCCGGATCAACATCAGGTGAAATTGGGTCGCTTGAGGCACGCCTAGCCCAAAGAGGTTTAAGGCCTTCCTCTACGGCATTTAAACTGAACAAAAATATAAACGCAACATGAAACAATTTCATAGTTACATAAGGCAATCATTATAAGAATTTGTTCTTAACTGATTGCCTAGTGACATAAAAAGGTTAAATAAAAAATAAATGTTTAAAATATATATAAATGAAAAAGAAACATCCTCTCACAGTCAACTGTGTTTATTTTCAGCAAACTTAACATGTGTAAATATTTTTAAGAACCTAACAAGATTCAACAACTGAGACGTAAACTGAACAAGTTCCACAGACATGTGACTAACAGAAATTGAATAATGTGTCCCTGAACAAAAGGGATGGAGGGTCAAAATCAAAAGTAACAGTCAGTATCTGGTGTGACCACCAGCTGCATTAAGTACTGCAGTGCATTTCCTCATCATTTCCAGTTCTTGTTGTGAGATGTTACCCTACTCTTCCACCAAGGCACCTGCAAGTTCCCGGACATTTCTGGGGGGGGGGGGACCCTCCGATCCAACAGGTCCCAGACGTGCTCAATGGGATTTAGATACGGGCTCGTCGCTGGCCATGGCAGAACACTGACATTCCTGTCTTGCAGGAAATCATGCACAGAACGAGCAATATGGCTGGTGGCATTGTCATGCTGGAGGGTCAAGTCAGGATGAGCCTGCAGGAAGGGTACCACATGAGGGAGGAGGATGTCTTCCCTGTAACGCACAGTGTTGAGATTGCCTGCAATGGCAATAAGCTCAGTCCGATGATCCTGTGACACACCGCCCCAGACCATGATGGACCCTCCACCTCGATCCCGCTCCAGAGTACAGGCCTCGGTGTAACGTTCATTCCTTCGACGATAAACGCAAATCTGACCATCCGCCCTGGTGAGACAAAACCGCGACTCGTCAATGAAGAGCACTTTTTGCCAGTCCTGTCTGGTCCAGCGACGGTGGGTTTGTGCCCATAGGCGATGTTGTTGCCAGTGATGTCTGGTGAGGACCTGCCTTACAACAGGCCTACAAGCCCTCTGTCCAGCCTCTCTCAGCATATTGCGGACAGTCTGAGCACTGATGGCGGGATTGTGCGTTCCTAGTGTAACTCGGGCAGTTGCTATTGCCATCCTGTACCTGTCCCGCAGGTGTGATGTCCGGCTGTACCGATCCTGTGCAGGTGTTGTTACACGTGGTCTGCACTGGGAGGACGAWCAGCTGTCCGTCCCGTCTCCCTGTAGCACTGTCTTAGGCATCTCACAGTACGGACATTGCAATATATTTGGCTGGCCACATCTGCAGCCCTCATGCCTCCTTGCAGCATGCCTAAGGCACGTTCACGCAGATGAGCAGGGACCCTGGGCATCTTTCTTTTGGTGTTTTCCAGAGTCAGTAGAAAAGCCTCTTRAGTGTCCTAAGTTTTCAGAACTGTGACCTTAATTGCCTACCGTCTGTAAGCTGTTAGGGTCTTAACGACCGTTCCACAGGTGCATGTTCATTAATMGTTTATGGTTCATTGAACAAGCATGGGAAACAGTGTTTAAACCCTTTACAATGAAGATCTGTGAAGTTTTGGATTTTTATGAATTATCTTTGAAAGACAGGGTCCTGAAAAAGGGACGTTTTTTGATCTGCAGAGAATGGGAGAAACTCCCCAWATACAGGTGGGCCAAGCTTGTAGCATCATACCCAATAAGACTCAAGTCTGTAACCGCTGCCAAAGATGCTTCAAAAAAGTACTGAGTAAAGGGTTTGAATAATTATATAAATGTGATGTGTTTTTTTTATTATACATTTGCAAAGAAAAATGTTTACTTCTTTGTGCTTTGTCATTATGGGGTATTTGTGTGTAGATTGATGAGAGAAAAAAACGGCATTTTAGAATAAGGCTGTAATGTAACTAAATTTTGAAAAAGTCAAGGGGACTAAATACTTTCTGAACGCACTGTATATAACTTCAAATGATGAATAAAAAAATAATACAGCAGCCAGCTAAGTCTACATGAATGTAGGTGCCCTTGCAAGGTAGGTGTCCTTAATTCAATGCTGATGTTAATGAAGGTCAATAGGTGTGGTGCTTGATAGGTGTGGTGCTTGATAGGTGTGGTGCTTGATAGGTGTGGTGTAGAGAAGGCCGAGATGGCGCTGCACTGCACCGATTAACAACATGTTACTGACGGACCTGTGGGATGGTGGAGCAGGTGAACCCAGACGTCAGCATTCTGAGGGGTATCGAACACACAAGTAGACCTACATGCAGAAAGACACACACACACGCAATTAATTWATTTATTTATTTACAAAAAATATGAGTGCTATGCACAGTTCAAAAGCTGACCTCCAAACACAATAAGCAAGGAAAGTAACCTGCTATGAGAAAGGACTTCAAAAAAAATGCAGGCATGATTCATTATTCTACACAACAAAAAAAGATTTTGGCTGCCATTATGTTTTGCTTTATCATAATGTTTTAACATTACATAATCAATTCATGTTTTATGCCAGAATGTAGTGTCTCTTGTAGATTATACTTAATTTGGCGTAATTTGATGTGAACCAGATTACTTCATGCAGAAATCAACTGACCAAATTTCGTTTAGTCTAAAAGATTTGTCTTGTTTGGGGGCAGAGCTCATTAGAATAATACCCAGCATGCTCTGCAAGTGTTATAAAAAAAACAAAACATTTTGGTGGTTTAGAAGACACTTCTATCCAGAGAAACTTCAGTCAGTGCATTCAACTAAGGTTGATAAAACAACCACAAAAGTTAAATGTTTCTGTAGCCATTACTGAGAATGTAGTTTTAGTTAAAGTGGTCTGTTGGTTGGGTAACTTTCTACATAATTGCTGCCAGTTCTGAAGAAAATGAAAAGGCTCACAGAAGAGCAACAGACATATAGGTGCGATAATGTTCTGTACTTAAATCCCTGTTATGCAATTGTTAAATTGGAAATAAAACCTTTGAATGTGAATTACCGGTTTCTTCTCTCTCACTCTYCTCTCTCACTCTGCGGAGCAGCAAGAGTCAAGAGAAAGAAACAAAGGTGGGAGAGACAGGGAAGATAGAAATTCTCACTCCCTCCCCTTTCCCTCCCAAGACAGACTAGTACAGAGCCCAGAGGTGTTTCTAGTCCAGAGGTGTGTCTAGTCAAGTCTGTGTGGCTCTCCTCTGAGCACTATGGCGGACAGTGTGAGACACTGTGACACCCCGCCTGCCAATTTAACAGTGACTGAGAATGACAGACAAGGGTAAAATAGATGGAGACAGTGTGCMCTCCCATTGAGCACTAGCAGGCTACAATAACACCTCTAACTGTGAGTGACTATTGCCAGAGGCCCTGGGGGGAGTCATCTTCTACACAGTGACCACACAAACAAACATGATCAATGAACAACAGCACATTTGTACAGACAATTGCACAGACACTCTCCAATCATAGAGAGAACAGCCCAGGGTGTTACTTAGCCCCTGAGGAGATCAAGTTTTAATTGAATTTAAACTGATTGTTGATGCATTATGGAGCTAAATCCCAGTCATCTAAATGCCCTGGAGGTACAGTAGTGTACACACTACAGCATCTACCCTATAGCCCCTCCAGTCTCCACCACCCCAGGCATGTGCTGCTGCTGCTTGAACCCCTATAGAAGAGAGACTGGACAGTTAGTTTTATGTTAATCTTGTACACCAGCCAGCGCTCTCTACAGTTTAGCATGGGGATGGGGTTTGTTTTATATTGACCCACCCCACCCCCATTCTGAATACATTAGTGTGTGGTACATGTGAAGGAGGCCAGGAGGCTTAAAACTGGCCACTAGACTCACAACCCTGATATGTTGATTTTATGCTGCTCAACTTTCCCTGTGGCAGGCTATTTTGAGTGGACAAAAACAGCTGAAAATATATGTAGGCCTACATAATAACCACCCATGTCCATCCTTGTTAGTTCCTCCAGCTAATACTGTACGCTACTCGGACTGAATACCCACAGTAGTTAAGCAAGTCATCATGTGTGCTTTCCAAAAGTGCAAGGGTCATAGCGATATGTGTGTCATTATATCACTGACAGTGCACAGAGTAAAACTATTTATACGCAGCAGGTCAAACTGTGCCCATTGTGAGCGCGCAGTGTGGCAGGGACAGCCCCATGGTCAGTATGTCAGTCTCCTTATTCTCGCTGTTTCGGCTCGCGTATCCTGACAGTTTTGTCACTGTAGAATCCAACTGTGGCTGTGCGACATGGTAAAGCGTAAGGTTGACCAACCTTCCCAATTGTTACAGCAAACAAAACACTCCGTGCTGTCATCCACATAGCCTTCAACTCTTTGTCAGGTCTGATGCATGCGGCACCTGTGGCTATCCATCCTATATACATCCTCTGACTAAAATCACACACCCACCACCCTCTCCCAGTACATCGAGCCTTACCTCTCTGTGGTTCTCTGACTCAGCCAGTCTCAGTCTGTATAATTCCCTGAGAATCGAGGGAACTCCTCCAGTCATGGCGCGAGGATGCCTGTGCGCAGTTGACACTTCACCTGTGAGTGAACGGAAACTGTTCCACACGTTCAAAAGCCGTTAATGACAACGCGTGAATAAAGGACAGTTCCTCTTATGTTAAATCAGAATGGCAGTCCAATCAGGTACAGCGCGAAACGTGGGTAACGGGAGAGGTGTGTACCTAAATCCAATATCCTCCGGCTCAACGCGCATGGCAGTGGGGCAGTAGTGGCGACCTCAGTATTTAGTCAATTTAAAAAAGCCCAACATMTTGCGGGATTGATCACTGACTACACGACATGCCAGTTCACCCGGGTGTCCGCAGATTTCTTTGAATATATCTAAAAGTTCGGATTTAAAGCTACTACCTTGCGCTGTGGAACAGCCCTTTTTAGGTGGGAGATTTATACACATGCGTATCAGACCAATTAAYGAGCCCATCGGGTTCTTTTCTGAAAGAACGACTCTGTGAATGAGGTCACTTTCCCACTACACAGCTGAGGTCGGTTATTGAAGATACCGCTGAGCCGAGCGCCCCTTCCAGGTTCGACAACACAATTATATGCAAATTATTTTCAGAAAAGGATAATAAACCAACCTGAAAACGTGGTTGCCTGTCTTATTAAGGGGCTATAATAGCCTAACCAAATAATGTTTCTGAGAAATAGCCTACGCTATGTTTTAAGATTTTTCGAGCTTTTCAGAAAATCAAGATAGGTCATCCGATCATAAAACCAAAGGGACAAGAGGGCCCCCGGGTGCGCGTGCTTACCTCGAGTAGTAAGTAGTCTCTCGTTGACAGACTAAGTAAACATATCTGACCAAATTAAGTGKGATTTTAGTTCTGTGTTGAACGAGATTACTCAGGTTGTGGCGTGTGCAGGTGTGTCAGTCAAATGCGTGATAAAACACTCGAGCACGAAACTCGAGTGTTTTATTTAACATTATTGGAAGTGATACACGTTTACCCTTTACCTGAAGTCAAGGGAATTTTAAACTTCCCTTAACTCAATAGGCTAATAAACTTTTATTTTTCCGACAAAATAACATACGGAAATAGCACCATGCGAGGTTCGAGGGTAGCCGACTTGTCACCAACGTTAACGCTAAACAGCGCAAGTGCCGCACTTCCTCCAGGACTGCCGCGCAGAAGAAATGCTAAGCCGCGCAGAGACGAGTTCGCCTCATTAGTTTGCAGTATATAGATCAACGTTGTTTTCTGTTATCAAATCAACATTCAATCGTCCCCTTTTCAATGCAGCAAATCAAATCTAACTTTGCAAGACTGAGTCTGTGGTTTTGTTATAGGGAGAGCCAGAGCGCAACAGAGAATACATATATTGTCAGGGGAAGCCCACACGCAAGTGAATGCGCTTTTCAGATCACAGCACAGAGCCGCGCGTTTGCACATTTACTGATATTATTTTCTAGCTAGCGAGTTATTAGCCCAGTTATAGACACGTGTAGGTCAGCAATGGGGAGTTACTGCTTCTCACAAGAGCAGGAAACGCGTAGACTACATTTAAAGCTGTCTTTGAAAAGCCAGTCAGGTAAAACGTATGTCTTAAAGGGGCAGTGTTGCATTTTGCGACAGGCTTGAATATGCAAATAAGCCAATAGGCAGAGGGGTAGCTTACATTGTCTAATTCTCTGTATTGTAATAATAATAATTGTATTTTTTAAAAGTGGTTTCTTGCATCATACAACACAATACAAAGTGATTTAGTCAGCTGTTTGGCCTATGGAGTTAGACCATTTAAAATATACATTCCTGTAAAGCTTAGAGAGGATCTCATGTTAAATATTGTTTTAGAAATATGGCTACAGGTTCCTCTGCCTCACCTAAAGCCCATTCTYGTGGGAAGCTGCTATTGACCACCAAGTGCTAACAGTCAGTATCTGGATATCGTGTGAAATGCTTGATAATGTATGTGATTTCAACAGAGGTATATTCTCTGGGTGATTTGAATATTGACCAGCAGTCATTGGGCTGCCCACTCAAGAGAAAGCTTCAAACGATAACTAGTGCCTGCAACCTGGTTCAGGTRATCAYTCAACCTACCAGGGTAGRTACAAACAGRACAGGAATGAAATCATCAACATGTATGGATCACATCTTTACAAATGCTGCAGAAATTTGCTTSYAAGCAYTATCCAAATCCYTKGGATGTAGTGATCACAATATAGTAGCCARATCWAGGAAAACCAAAGTTCCAAAGGCTGGACCTAATATAGTATATGAGGTCATACAATAAGTTTTGTAGTGATTCCTGTTGTTGATGTAAAGAATATTTGCTGGTCTGTGGTGTGTAATGAGCAGCTAGACGCTGCACTTGACACTTTCATGATATTGCTTATCCTAGTTACTAATACGCATGCACCCATTAAGACAATTACTGTAAAAACTGTTAAACCCCTGTGGATTGATGAGGAACTGAAAAATGGTTTGGTTGAGAGGGATGAGGCAAAAGGAATGGCAAATAAGTCTGGCTGCACAACTGATTGGCAAACGTACTGCAAATTGAGAAATCATGTGACTAAACTGAAGAAAAATAAACTACACTATGAAACAAAGATACATGACAAAGAATGATAGTAAAAAGCTTTGGAGCACCTTAAATGAAATTATGGGGGAAAAAAGGCTAACTCTGCTCCATCATTCATTGAATCAGATGGCTCATTCCTCACAAAGCAAAAATTAAAGCAGGAAGCACCAGTGACTAGGTCAATAAAAAAAGTGGTCAGATGAAGCAGATGCTAAGCTACAGGACTGTTTTGCTTGCACAGACTGGAATATGTTCTGGGATTCCTCTGATGGCATTGAGGAGTACATCACATCAGTCATTGGCTTCATCAATAAGTGCATCGATGACGTCAACCCCACAGTGGCAGTACGCATATACCCCAACCAGAAGCCATGGATTACAGACAACATCCACACTGAGCTAAAGGGTAGAGCTGCCACTTTCAAGGAGCGGGACTCCAACCCGGAAGCTTATAAGAAATCCCGCTATGCCCTCCGACGAACCATCAAACAGGCAAAGCATCAATACAGGACTAAGATCGAATCGTACTACACCAGCTCTGACGCTCGTCGGATGTGGCAGGGCTTGCAAACCATTACAGACTACAAAGGGAAGCACAGCCGAGAGCTGCCCAGTGACACGAGCCTACCAGACAAGCTAAACCACTTCTATGCTCTTTGAGGCAAATAACACTGAAACATGCATAAGAGCACCAGCTGTTCCGGAAGACTGTGTGATCACGCTCTCCGCAGCTGATGTGAGTAAGACCTTTAAACAGGTCAACATTAACAAGGCCGCAGGGCCAGACGGATTACCAGGACATGTACTGCGAGCATGCGCTGACCAACTGGAAAGTGTCTTCACTGACATTTTTAACCTCTCCCTGTCCGAGTCTGTAATACCAACATGTTTTAAGCWGACAACCATAGTGCATGTGCCCAAGAACACTAAGGTAACCTGCCTAAATGACTACTGACCCATAGCATTCACATCTGTAGCCATGAAGTGCTTTGAAAGGCTGGTCATGGCTCACATCAACACCATTATTCCAGAAACCCTAGACCCCCTCCAATTTGCATACTGCCCCAACAGATCCACAGATGATGCAATCGCTATTGCACTCCACACTGCCCCTTCCCACCTGGACAAAAGGAACACCTATGGGAGAATACTATTCATTGACTACAGCTTAGCATTCAACCCCACAGTGCCATCAAAGCTCATCAATAAGCTAAGGACCCTGGGACTAAACGCCTCCCTCTGGAACTGGATCCTGGACTTCCTGACGAGCCACCCCCAAATGGTAAGGGTAGGTAACAACACCTCCGCCACACTGATCCTCAACACAGGGGCCCCTCAGGGGTGCGTGCTCAGTCCACTCCTGTACTCCCTGTTCACTCATGACTGCACAGCCAGGCACGACTCCAACACCATCATTAAGTTTGCCGATGAAACAACAGTGGTAGGCCCGATCACCGACAACGACGAGGCAGCCTATAGGGAGGAGGTCAGAGACCTGGCCGTGTGGTGCCAGGACAACAACCTCTCCCTCAACGTGATCAAGACAAAGGAGTTGATTGTGGACTACAGGAAAAAGAGGACCGAGCATGCCCACATTCTCATCGACAGCGCTGCAGTGGAGCAGGTTGAGAGCTTCAAGTTCCTTGGTGTCCACATCACCAACAAACTACACTGGTCCAAGAACACCAAGACAGCTGTGAAGAGGGCACGACAACACCTATTCCCCCTCAGGAAACTGAAAAGATTTGGCATGGGTCCTCAAATCCTCAAAAGGTTATACAGCTGCACCAGAGAGAGTATCCTGACTGGTTGCATCACTGCCTGGTATGGCAACTGCTCAGCCTCCGACCGCAAGGCACTACAGAAGGTAGTGTGTACGGCCCAGTACATCACTGGGGCCAAGCTTCCTGCCATCCAGGACCTCTATAACAGGCGGTGTCAGAGAAAGGCCKTAAAAATTGTCCAAGACTCCAGCCACCCTAGTCATAGACTGTTCTCTCTGCTACCGCACGGCAAGCAGTACCGGAGCGCCAAGTCTAGGTCCAAGAGGCTTCTAAACAGCGTCTACCCCCAAGCCTTAAGACACCTGAACATCTAATCAAATGGCTACCCAGACTATTTGCAATGCCCCCCCTCTTTTACACCGCTGCTACTCTCTGTTATCATCTATGCATATTCACTTCAATAACTCTACCTACATATACATATTACCTCAACTAACCAGTATCCCCCTGTATATTGTCTCGCTATTGTTATTTTACTGCTGCTCTTTAATTACTTGTTACTTTTATTTCTTATTRGTATTTTATTTTTTAACTGCATTGTTGGTTAGGGGTTTGTAAGTATGCAAGAGGACTGACTGGCTACTCCTTCGGAACCATTTTTTTCTTCTTAGTTTCCTGCCTTTCTGTTCCTACCCACTGTGCCTCTACATCTGCATTGCTTGCTCTTTTGGGTTTTAGGCTGGGTATGTATGTATGCATGTAAGGATGTGTACATATGTTTTACACTTGTTTGGTTACTACATGGTTCCATATGTTATTTCTTAGTTTTGATGTCTTCACTATTATTCTACAATGTAGAAAATAGTCAAAATAAAGAAACCCTTGAATGAGTGTGTCCAGACTTTTGACTGGAACTATATATTTATATTGTCATCATTTAGCAGATACTTTAATCCAGAGCGATTTACAGGAGCAATTAGGGTTAATTACCTTGTTCAAGGGCACCGACAGATTTTTCACGTAGTCAGTTCTGGGATTCAAGCCAGTGAAATTTCAGTTACTGGCTCAACGCTTTTAACCACTAGGCTACCTGCCGCACCAGGTAAGTAGCTTTGTCAGTTTGTGACAACTGCCTATGTAAAAAGGGCTTTATAAAATATTTGATTGATTGACTATACCTTCATCCTGAAGCAATGCCAAGGAAGTGCAAGTGTGTGTGCCAGCGAGAAAGAGTGACAGGACAGCATGAAGACTTCGCTSTTAATGCATTCGAATCATAAAAAGCATAATAAGTGCAATCCATTTAGCAGAGATGGCATTGAGACGAAGCAGACGGASAGAGGCTAATTGAGGGTTGGACTACATTCATTGCATCTACAATCAACCCTTCCTTCAACCATAATAAAAGAGGAAGTCACTAAGGCTGCCAATCACATCAGGTCTTTTTCAGAGCTGATCTGATTGGTCAAAAGACCAATTAGTGAGGTAAAAACAATCTGAATTGGGCTGCCTCTAAACGCAGCCTATGTCTGCTTCCCAAATGGCACCCCATTCCCTTTATAGTGCACATAGGGCTCTGGTCAAAAGTAGTGTTATTGTTAATGGGATTTTTCTGTTAATTGAATGATTAGAATATTCCGCCCTGAAATATATTGTATGGAATTMATTAGAATGTATAAAACCATAATCTATAAATGTGTAGTCCTAGTCAGAATTAGGGTAAAACAATATGTCTTTATGGTATTTTAAACACAGACRGWCTGAGCTCGGTGCCGACCTGACTAGAGATTTGGGAGAGAACGGGGYGTACGTCTCAAGGACAAGGTCTCCCTAATCTCTGTCGGCTGGGTAGTGAGACGGTGTGTGCGTAGGATACCTTTTGTTAGTGTGAATGTGTGTGCGTAGCAGGACATTGTGTGCGTATGGTTGTGTGAATGTGTGTGCGTGAGAAGTCAGTATAAAATGAATTGTTTTGTATTCTTGACTTTAGAACGTTCCCGTGAATAAACCTTTTTGACTAATTTTAGCTGAGCCTCCGTCTGTTTCATTCAACCAGGATCTTACAAATTCTGGTTTGCAGACTGAGTAATATAATTCAATTGGGTTATGTACCTTGAGAACATAATTCTCTTAAAATTAATGGAGAATAGGATGCCATTTGGAAAACATCCTAAAACTCAGTCAGTCAGTCTGAAAAGTATAACTACAAATCACAACATTGTCTACACATTGCACAGAGGGGAGACGGTTACTGTATCTCACAGCCCACATCATCAGTTACATTTTTATTTCTATTTACAGTAAATTTGTTATAAATATAATACATAATCTGAAAAGCAGTTGAGTAAATACATACATTTAAATAACAGCTTGAGCACAAGGTGGAGGTCCAATGAGGGAGAAGTATAGGGATCATGTTGATTTGATTGGTTCATACGTTGGTATGTTTGTTTGTTTTGTAGAAAATTAAATGTGTGCACGTGGGGACTGACAGCACTGTCAGTCCAGATGGACTACAGACCAACAACAGACAGGCTCACAGACAGGTGGGCAGGCAGTATCTGTATCAGAACCTGTCAGTCAAAGAGTTTGTCAGTCACATACTGTAGTATAGTGGTTAAACSCTGGGTCATATTCTAAACTGTTTGTGATGTGCTGATGGTCTGGTCCATGTGACCACACAACAGAAAACCCTGGTCATGGTCAGTCTCATTGAGGCAGAGGCAGTTTTTCCTACTTCCTCATCCTGGTTAATCCAAGAAGTAAACGACATCTGTCGCCACGGTGACAACTGCTCAACAACATGTGATTCGTTTTTCAACACTAAAAATAAAATAAATCTCTGGCGGTAGACAGATGACACCAGTATCGTAGGAGACACGCTGTTGCCGTCTAAGTTAACAACGTCTGTCTGTTCTCCTCCCCTTCCACAGGTTGATATCATCAAATAAAAAAGGTCAAAAGCAAAGTGCATCAGCTGAGATGACAGATGAATAATACACAGAGAGAAAACAGATCCTTCTTCCACATGTAAGTCCATGATGCTTTGATGTGTTGCTGGGACATAAAATAGCTACTGGGGGGTTTATTTAACAACAGTCTGACCATCGCAGTGGTTACAAGCTCAACTGATGCACAATTTCATTCAAACATTTTATATATATTTTTAAATACATCTTATCGCCCTGATTTTTATTACAAAATACAAAACTTCTTTCCTTAGTCCAGTATTGAGTATACTAGTTTGGAAAAATGGGTCAAATTTTTAGGGAGTGGATGATTTGAGACTTGGTGGAAAGATATTTCTGCTTGGTAGCTAGTTCCGAGCTCTCAACAGTTTCTTAACCAATGGGGAGCCTTGGTAGTGATGATTTGCAGATAATTGTTCATTGGTTATTGTCGGGTGGGCGGGCAGGCAGAATTGGGATCCTATTCAATAGGGCACCCTGTAGTAAAACCTTTTGCAACAGAAAATGAAAAAGAGCCTTTCAAGTAGTCCCTCCCTGTTATAGACTGTTTTCTTCAGTTTTATGCCTAATTAAGACAGCCCAGTGTTCAAGCATTGATGGTGAAGAGCGGGTGATTAGGATTTGGAAGATATTTCTTGCTGGGTGGGTCTCTGAGCTCTCAACCCTGTTGTTGCCAACCAATGGGGAGTCTTGGTAGTGATGATTGACAGATGGTGGTTAATTCATAATTGATGATGGGCAGGACAATGTTCAGGTGCTGTTAATGATGATTAGTGCAGGCGTGGCCATCTGCTGGCTGGTCTCACACATGGCTCCCTGGTCCGCCAGCTTGGCGAAGACCCGTGGAGTTCCCAGGTTATAGACGCCCGCATGCAGGAAGCCGGCTCTCAGCGGCAGCCGCATCACTTCCTGTGCCCTCAACTGCAGCTTGTATTGAGTCTGGCCCAGCCATGTAAACGAACCGTGCACCTCAAGAGACTCAGGACTGATGGAGGGAGGAAAAGAGAGAGAAAAAGGGATGATGAAAGAGGGGGATGAGAGGAAAACAAAGAAAATTAAAACCAGGAGGATGAACAGGATGCAGTTATCAGGTAAACATTTGCTCAGGGACATGAGGAACAGATGGCAGATTTAAAGATGCACTGTGCAGAAATCGCTCCGTCATTTCCGGGTTGCTAAAATTGTAATAGTGTGCCTAATTTAAGTTTGTGACATAACAAGTAAGTATCATGTAAATGTCATCATGTCATCTAAACCCCTGTGAAATATATTTTCCATAACCAAAAATATTGTATTTTGAAGCTGGTGTACAATGAAAAAATGAATGCAAAAATGAAAGATTAAGCAAGGGAAGCATAGAAATAGTGCACATAGAACATATCTACTGCTTCTTAGACTTGCTTTCAATGAGAATGACAGATCTATAAGTACAATATTTAGTACAGTTCTACGTGAATTTAGTCGGGTCGCCCAAAAAGTTACATATTGCATCTTTAACAGTACAGTGCGGAGCTAATGCACTGTAATAGGAGAAAATAGGACTAGGGACTACTGTGGGTGTGCGTGTGATTATGTTTACCTCGTAGTTTTGTGTCGAGGGTCAATGATGGCATCAACTTGAGCCAGGGAGGCATGTTAGATAGAGTCAAAGTGACTGGAACCATACGAGGACTACATATAGACAGAGGGGGGGGGGGGAGAGAAGGGGAGAGAGAGAGGCAGAGGGCGGGTAGTGAGGGGGGAGAGAAGGGAGGGGGGAGTGAGGCCGAGAGGAGGGGCGACAGCGGGATCGAGAGGGAGGGGGGCGACAGCGGGGGCGAGAGGGAGGGGGAGGAGAGAGAGGCGGAGGGGAGTTAGAGAACGTGAAATTGAAATATAGACAGAGATATGGTTATTATACTCATTATATGTCACATTAATTAAAGCACTGCACTTAAGGTCCCTGACTATCAGTCTGTTTCTCCTCACTGTCTCCAAACCACACTAATAGTTATTTAATCTCCTCAAGCACCTCCTTTGCTGAGCTACAACAGTTCTGGTTTCCCTAGAAATAATGACATTAACAGTGGAGTTTAGAACCAAGTCATGTCAAAAGATAAATCGTGTTAGTCCAGTTCTGACTAGTGAATTATGCGAGAGTACACGTGTCACACAAACAACCACCTCTGGGACAAGCAGGCTGACAGATTCCTCATGAACGGTTTCAGTTTAGAGTAGATTAGTATAGTGCCTGTTAGTATAGTGCCTGTTCAGAAATAATTCTGCACCTCCCATATCCTGTGGAGATCAAAAAGAGAGAGAGTGAGAGACAGGTGTGCCAGTGTGTGTCCCTGTGTACCCCTCGGTCTATTTATTGGGCCGGGACGATACCAGTATACTGCGATACTCGTCAGTATCGTGCAATGAAACAACAGGAAGCGGATTTAACTTCTTTAGGAAAACAGCCCTAATGTTGGAAAACAAACATCATTATGTTGTCATCAGAGTCACATGTAATTTATTTTCCCAGCTATAGCATACTAATTTTTACATACAGGCAGGTTTTTAAAGGACAAAAAAGTTAGGTCTGCTTCCTGTTTCATTTTTTGCCATGGAAAACAGTTGCGATTATCATCACAGCCCCAAGCATTCTCTGTCTCTTCCTGCTCTTTTTCCCCTGTCTGTATTTCAGTGCTCCAGGTATCACCTGGCCCTGACCATTCAGTCATAGATACTGCTATAGGGCAAGTGGCATCCAAACCCCATTACAACCAGACAGGTACCAAGACGCAGGGGGAGAGAAGCAGGAGATATCTCCCCTTTTCTTGGCTGGGTTGATAAAAGCACAGTCAGAGAGGACATTCTGTAACCACATATGATTGACAGACTGTTGCACTGGGTGTGTGGAGCGTGGCGCAATATATCCACTGGACCAGATGTATTGATCGATGGCTGAATTCTGTGTGTATGTATGCGAGTGTGCGGCGTCATGAACAGTGGCATGCGGTGACGTGTTACCCTTTCTGTACAAAGGGGTGGCTGCTAGTTTCGGGTGTATGTGCAGGTTGGTCTGCGGTGATGAGTATTGGGAGAGTCATGGTTGGCCTATGGGTGAGGCTCAGGGTGTGTCATAGACGAGAGGAAGTGAAGCTCTGGTTTAAACTTCACGCAGCACCATCTCTTGAGCCTCCTAGAATACCACAAGAATCCACCACCATTAAACACACAGCCTCCTACAATACAACAGGTCAGAGGAACAACAGAATCCACACCATTAAACACACAGCCTCCTACAGCAGGTCAGAGGAACAACAGAATCCACACATTAAACACAACAGCATCCTAGAACAGGTCAGAGGAACAACAGAATCCACACCATTAAACACACAGCCCTCCTACAACAGACAAGAGGAACACAACATAATCAACACCATTTTACAACACACAGTCTCCTAACAATTTACACAGGTCTAGAGGAACAACAGAATCCACACCATTAAAACACAGGCAGCCTCCCTACAACAGGTTCAGAGGAACAAACAGAATCCACAACATTAAACACACAGCCTCCTAAGAACAGGTCAGAGAACAAACAGAATCCACACCATTAAAAACACAGCCTCCTACAACAGGACAGAGGAGAACACAACATGAATGCCACACGCATTAAACACACAGTCTCCTACAACAGGACAGAAGGAACAGCAACACATGGTCAGGACACAGGACAAGATGCCATTTCAACACACCACATATACATCTCCTAGCCTCTCTAGCTACACAACAGAGAAGAAACAGAGGCATTGTTGTCAAAAAAAACTGCTTTTTATATAATGTAGTTACACAAAGACAATTTGTTTTATGTGGTATAAATTGTTTTCGCCCGTTCAGAACTTTGCCATTACAAATATTAATGAATGGCCACTTGGCAAAATGCCTTTGATAGAGACATCAGAGAACTATAATTAGACGTTTTGACAATAGGACAACTTTCAGATTGGTGTGTGTGTTGTTGTGAGTGTGTGTGTGTGGTAGTGTGTGTGGTGTGTATGTGATGTGTGTGTGTGTGTGTGTGTGTGTGTGTGTGTGTGTGTGTGTGGTGTGTGTGTGTGTGTGTGTCAGTCATGGCAAAAGTTTTTGAGAATGACTAATATTTAATTTTCAAAAGTTTGATGCTTCAGTGTCTTTAGATATTTTGTCAGATGTTACTATGGAATACTGAAGTATAATTACAAGCATTTCATAAGTGTCAAAGGCTTTTATTGACAATTACATGAAGTTGATGCAAAGAGTCAATATTTGCAGTGTTGACCCTTCTTTTGAGAGACCTCTGCAATCCGCCCTGACATGCTGTCAATTAACTTCTGGGCCACATCCTGACTGATGGGAGCCCATTCTTGCATAATCAATGCTTGGAGTTTTTCAGAATTTGTGGGGTTTTGTTTGTCCACCCGCCTCTTGAGGATTGACCACAAGTTCTCAATGGGATTAAGGTCTGGAGAGTTTCCCGGCCATGGACCCAAAATATCGATGTTTTGTTCCCCGAGCCACTTAGTTATCACTTTTGCCTTATGGCTAGGTGCTCCATCATGCTGGAAAAGGAATTGTTCGTCACTGTTATGAATTTTATGAATAATGACGCATACATTTAACATAGAACTATAATTAATTGAATTCAACCCTGTTTTTCTTGTAAACTCCATAAGAGGTTATGTAGCATGTACATGGGAAGAGAGGAAGGTATGTGTGTGCCTAAAGAAAACAAAGTGGATCATTAAACTATGTTTGAACCGACCCAGCTATAACRCTGTGGAGATTAAATAAGACAGGGAGAGCCCCTCCAGGTTTTCCGTATCTGGGGGGGACTGGAACTGTCAGCTGAGTGGTAATAAACTGTGGTGAGACTTCAGGGGATAATCCAAATATAGTGTGTATGTATGTGCGTAGTTTAACTTCTTTGATATAGGGGGCAGCATTTTCACTTTTGGATGAATTGCGTGCCCATAGTGAACTGCCTCCTACTCTGTCCCAGATACTAATATATGCATATTATTATTACTATTGGATATAAAACACTCTGAAGTTTCTAAAACTGTTTGAATGATGTATGTGAGTATAACAGAACTCATATGGCAGGCAGAAACCTGAGAAAAAAATCCAAACAGGAAGTGAGAATCCTGAGACTGGTCATTGTTAAACTCATCGCCTATTCAATTCCCTGTAATATATGGATCTGTTTGCACTTCCTACGCCTTCCACTAGATGTCAACAGTCTGTAGAACGCTGAATGAAGCCTATACTGTGATGTGGGACCGGATGGGAGGTGTTTGAGTCAGTGGTCTGGCAGATTGCCAGATCTTGGTCACGCGCATTCCTCATGATATCGCCATGCGTTCCATTACTTATAGAGACTGAAAAGAATACTCCGGTTGGAACCTTATTGGATATAAATGATAACAACATCCTGAAGATTGATTCTCTACTAAGTTTGACCAGTTTATTCGACTTGTAATATAACTTTTTGAAGTTTTCGTCCAACGTTTAACTGCATCTTGCACGAGCGTTTGGACACGTGTACTACACATGCTAGCAAAAGTAGCTAATTGGACATAATTAATGGACATTATCGAACAAAACAACGATTTATTGTGGAACTAGGATTCCTGGCAGTGCATTCTGATGAACATAATCAAAGGTAAGGGAATATTTATGATGTAATTTCGTATTTCTGTTGACTCCAACATGGCGGAGAAATGTTGTTAAATCTGAGCGCCGTCTCAGATTATTGCATGGTGTGCTTTTTACGCAAAGTTTTTTTTAAATCTGACACAGCGGTTGCATTAAGAACAAGTGTATCTTTAATTCTGTGTAAAACATGCATCTTTCATCAAAGTTTGATGAGTATTTCTGTTATTTGACGTGGCTCTCTGCAATTACTCCGGATATTTGAGGCATTTCTGAACATGGCGCCAATGTAAACCGAGATTTGTGGATATAAATAT
The DNA here is from genome assembly GCF_002910315.2 of Salvelinus sp. IW2-2015. Lineage (NCBI taxonomy): Eukaryota > Metazoa > Chordata > Actinopteri > Salmoniformes > Salmonidae > Salvelinus > Salvelinus sp. IW2-2015. The sequence continues at coordinate 31,461,175 of NC_036856.1, forward strand.
GCATATTATCGAACAAAACATAAATGTATTGTGTAACATGATGTCCTATGAGTGTCATCTGATGAAGATCGTCAAAGGTTAGTGATTTTATCTCTATTTCTGCTTTTCGTGACTACTATCTTTTGCTGGGAAAATGGCTGTGTTTTTCTGTGGCTATGTACTGAGCTAACATAATTGTTTGGTGTGCTGTCCCCGTAAATCCTTTTTGAAATCAGACATGTTGGCTGGATTCACAACATGTGTAGCTTTAATTTGGTGTCTTTCATGTGTGATTTCATGAAAGATTGATTTTTATAGTAATATATTTGAATTTGGCGTGCTACATTTTTTCTGGATTTTGGCCAAGTGGGACAGTAGCGTCCCACATATCCCAGAGAAGTTAAGCATGATTGTGTGTGTGTGTGTCATTCGTTTAAGTGTGTGTGTGAGAGCGATTGCGATGGAGATATAAACGGCTATTATCATCAGACCGCGCTGTACAGTCAGAGATAGGCTTATGTTTCGGCTTATAATCTGACATTTTGGTGTGCTATTTGTTAGTCAATTTGTCTGTAGATACATGCAGCTTCTCTTCTGTCATTACTTGTTGCCCTAGAATACTAAATAAACCGCTGTTCCCCAGAAAAATGCCATAAATCAATAGAATGAATGCTTCAATCTAGTTGACATCGGTAAAGTTCTCTTTCATCTCTGCTTCTCTCACGCAGCAAAGATGTTTAGGGACCGGAGAGAAAATGCAATTAAAWWWWTTTTWWWWAATTAAAAAGATTTTCCGTGCTAAATTTCTAAATGACATCAACAAATTTAAAGTTGTGAAAACTACCCAACATGTTTCTGATAAGATTTCAGTTAGACTTGGATGAATATTTTATGTCCTCTTAAAACGGCTTATTACACAAGTTATGTTAGTGATATTAAGATTCTAACAATGACAGTGTGTTATTTAGGAAAAGTCAAGGATGGGGGGGAACATGACTTTAAAAATGGCAAAGTATTAAAACAATTGTGGACGCTCAACTTTTCTAATGTGACACAGTGTTTCAGAGAGTTAATGAATGAAGTCATTGAGAAGTGCTGATCAATCATTCAAGACAGTGGTGACTAACTAGACTAAGGTTAAGCGGGTTAGAGCTGTCTGTCACTTTCTCTCACATACACACACACTTAAAGTAATGGCTTGGTTAATCACTCTCCCTTTGTCTTCATATCTTCAGAGACCCCCCACAAAAAAAATACATTAGCTTAAATGTGTGTGGGTGAGTATGTATGTAAGATTGTGTGTGTGTGTGTCTCTTTCTGTGTGTCAGAGTTAAAAAGGCTTACGCAGATAAATCTGGGGCAGGAGCCAAGAGTCATTTCGTTAAGTATTCAGACCCCTTGACTTTTTCCATATTTTGTTTGGTTACAGCCTTATTCTAAAATTGATTACATTGCTTTATTTTACCGTAGGTGAACTCCAATCAAGTTGTAGAAACATCAAGGATTGATCAATGGAAACAGGATGCGCCTGAGCTCAATTTCAAGTCTCATAGGAATGGGTCTGAATACTTATATACATTTCTGATTTTTATTTGTAATAAATTTGCAAAAATGTCTAAACCTGTTTTCGCTTCATCAGTATGGGGTATTGTGTGTAGATTGACGAGGGAAAACATGTATTTAATCAATTTTAGAATAAGGCTATAAGGGGTCTAAAATATATAAAGTCAAGGGGTCTAAATATTTTTCAGAATGCACTATGTTTTGATATCTAAGACATTCTAAGGGTTTGCATCATTTACAACTAAAGTTGCCAAATAACTCTACATCTAGCACATTTCAAATGATCACTTTTATGCTTAACATAGCCACTTCATATGCACAGTTGCTCTGGAATGGGGAAAATAGCCTTCCTATTTTATTCAGCTAAGTTCAATTATATTCTTCTTACTATAAAATCATATAATATAAAATAATGGCACAGGACTTAAGCATATCATGTCTGCTAAATGAACAAGCTTACACCTTATGGCATAGTGCATCGCCAGATAACATACAGTAGGCCAACTAGTTCTGTTCTTCTGAAATATTTTTTCTTCATATCATGTTTCTTTAGACCTGCCCAAAATAAATAATGGATTTATTGTGATGGTGTATATTTAAATGGCGTGCATCAGCGACTTGTATGCTGACGGCCTGGAGATGCTAAAAGGGGTTTGTTAATTAACTGTCAATTACCGTGAGACATACATTAGCATTACAATAGCTGGCTGACAAAATTTCATGACAGCCACAGCCCTAGTGGTGACAAATGGAATTTTCCATCTAGGGATAAATAAGAACAATGAACTTTTTCACACAGCCTTGAAATAGTAAAGCTTGGGCCTGCCTTGAAACCACTTCACTTTAACATAAGAGCTACACTTGGACGTCACAAAAGCAGCAGTTTTTTTTACCTGCTACACTGGAAGCATAACCTTTGGCTATCGGTGTAGACCTAACCCTGTAAAAACTTGTACCAGGCCCCAGACACCAAACGTTTCAGTGCCACCACTGACAGCATGGTCACAGATTGTGTATGTGTGTTTTGGAGGGGGCACACTAAACACTCAGTTGGAGTTGTGCGTGTGTGGTTTTGTTTGTGCTTCAGTCTCAATGCAGATAACTCAGTCCTGAAGAGTGTATAGTTATTCAGCTTGTGTGTACACTAAATAGCTTGTGTACACTACACAGTAAGAACAACGGTGATTTGAATGTTTACACTTGTTGATCATTAAATGGCCAGCGTTCATTCAGTGTGATGAGTCATCCAGGAGAGAAAAGAGAGGAGACAGCCAGGACAGTGGCAATGGCAATGTTTTTTTGGCTCTGTACTGGATTTTAAATGATAAAATGACTAGCAGCTTTAATTTGAGGGTATTTTCATCCATAATTGGGTGAATCATTTAGAAATTATAGCACTTTCTGCCCATTTTAGGGCACCAAAAGTATTAAAACAAATATACTTATATAAATATAAGCAGTAAAAAGTGTAGTATTTGGTCCCATATGCATAGTACTAAATGACTACATCAAGCTTTTGACTCTACAAATATGTTGGATGCATTTGCTCTTTCTTTTAGTTGTGTTTTAGATTATTCTGTGGCCAATAGACATGAATGGTAAATAATGTATTGTGTCATTTTAGAGTCACTTTTATTATAAATAAGAATAGAATCTTTCTAAAAACCTCTACAGTAATGTGGATGCATGAATGAATGAATCGTTAATAATGATAAGTATGAAAGTTAGATGCACAAATATCATACCCCCAAGATATGCAAACCTCACCCTTACAATAACAGAGGAGGTATGATATTCGTGCATCTAACTTTCTCACTCATCATTATTCACCTGATATTATTCACCTCAAATTAAGGCTGACCGTCTTTAACCTCAGTCATTGTTTGATTTCAAATCCAAACTTTGAGTATAGAGCCAAAAGAAGAAAAAAATGCTTCACTGTCCCACTAATTACAGAGGGCACTGTATGTACATGTGTGTACATGTGTGTGCCTGGTGTGTGCGCACCTCTTTCTGTGTGAGGGAGCAGGCCTCTTTGCCAATGGTCTGTAGTGCCACATGAAGCTGTCCCTCCAGGATCACCTGCTTGTTGTCTTCAACAACAAATGCCTGTCAACAACAAACAAATATTAGCAACCAACAACATATGCCTGTCAACAAGCACAAACAAATATTAGCAACCAACAACATACACCTGTCAACAAGAACAAACAAACATTAGTAAATTCATTGGCCTGATGTCAATAGCAAAACAGCAAAAACAACTTAAGCAATCAGCTCAACAAAAACTGACTATCAACGCATAATTAAACAATGAAACACAGGATGGAGCAAAACAAAAAAAACTACTTCAGCATTTATTGACAACATCTTCAATAATGACATGAGCTAAATATACATTCCATCTATGTATAATTGGAGAAGGGAACAGCAACACCATAGAAGTCCTAGAATAGTGTGGGAGAACTAACAGTATTAAGTGAGTTGTAGTGGTTTGGGATTTTAGTATTTATTAGGATCCCAATTAGCTGCTGCCTAGGCAGTCCAAACAGAACCCGAGGAAGAATGGGATGTATGTAGTGTTTTACCCATCGAGTCATCATATAATACCAGAAGCCTATATACTGTATGTCTAGTAATGGCTAGTTCAATAGTAGTAGCAATTGTGTAACACTTTACTTGACACCCAGTATCATAACAAGTTATAACAAAGGTCATAACAAAGTCATAACCTGGCATATGGTCATAACACTGCCATGACCCATATATTTACAACTGTTGACATATTGTGTTATTTTATGGCTTAAGAGTGTCAAAACCAGGCCTCCCAGGGGGCGCAGTGGTCTAGGGCACTGCATCGCAGCGCTAGCTGTGCCACCAGAGTCTCTGGGTTCGCGCCCAGGCTCTGTCTCAGACCGGGGCCGCGGACCGGGGGGTCCGTGGGGCGACGCACAATTGGCCTAGCGTCGTCCGGGTAGGAGGGTTTGGGCCGCGGTAGGGATATGCTTGTGCTCTATCGGCGCTATCCAGCGACCTTCCTGTGGCGGGCCGGCGCAGTGCGCGCGCATAAGCCAAGGGGGGCGGGGTGCACGGTGATTCCTCCCGACACAATTGGTGCGGGTGGCTGCCGGGTTGGAGGTGCCGCCTGTGTTAAGAGAGCAGTTGCGGGCTTGGTTGGATTGTTGCTTCGGGAGGGTACGCATGACTTATTCGACCTTCGTCTCTCCCGAGGCCGTACGGCGTAGTTGTAGTGATTGAGACAAGATAGTAATGACTATGGCGATTGGAGTAGCCACGAAAATCTGCGGGAGGAAAAAGGGGGTAAAAAAAACAAACCCCAAGAAAAAGAACAAGCATTCTATTCTAATTTTGTTTTTTTCCCTTGCCCACGAAGGTTGCTTTTCATTGAAAGTTTTCTTCTACAAATCCTTTGTTTTTTCTCGTAATGAAATTCTTTAGTTTCATGTATTAAATATAGTATATATCTTACAAATAAAACTTTGCAGAAAAGCACACTGACACTGCATGAAGCATTCATGACCAATCCTGCTTACACTTTTATGTTGGACTAAGAAAATACTCTTTACGGCCTACTGTCAAGAGATCATTATATGTCAGGATCAGTATAATCCAGATAGGCCTATCCACCGGTACATGTCTTTATATCAGTCATCAGGTCAAAACAAGGATCAGTATTAAGCCAGGATAGGCCTAGCACGTTACATGTCTGTATATGCAGTCATCAGTTTCATAAAACAGCATCATTATATAAGCCAGACTAGCCTATCACGTACCATGACTTTATATCATGTCATCAGTCAAAACAGGATCCATATTCAGCCAGATAGGCCTAAATCAACGGTTACATGTTCTTGTATATATCACTCATCAGTCAAAACAGGATCATATAAGCCAGATAGGCCTATCACGTACATGTCTTTATATACAGTCATCAGTCAATAACAGGATCATATAAGCCAGATAGGCTATCACGTACATGCTTTATATCAGTCAAGGCACAGTCAAACAGGATCCATATAACCAGGATAGGCCTACTCTACGTACATGTCTTTATATCAGTCATCAGTCAAAACAGGATCATATAAGCCAGATAGGCCTATCACGTACATGTCTTTATATCAGTCATCAGTCAAAATCGGGTGTCTTGACATGCTCCTGCATTCATCCCAGTCATCAGCAACAGAGCATTGGGGTAGGTGCATGTCTGACATCAGTGTGTGCGCAATTACAATGATAATTTAACATGGTCAATTTCATTTTTTATATATAACAAACATACTATTGATGCGTAGGCTGTGGTGTAATGGAATGTTTTTCGGGTTTTAGATGTATTGCGTTATTTTATGGCTGGTTATGACATGTCACAACAGGTCTAAATATATGTGTCATAAGTGTTCTAGAGGTCTATTTAAATTATGCAGTAGTACTAATCCTAATACAATTAGTAATAGTAATGTATTTTAATTCTGTGATTTACCTTCCAGAGGACGATGATGTTGAGGTCCACCTCGTTGCACTTCCTGACCACACCTGTTATATCCTCAGCCCCACCCCCAGGACCCGCCCCCTGACTCCTGGAATGTCTCCCCTGTGTCTCCACGGCAATAAGCGGTCTACAAGACTCCGAGGGCTGACACCTCCGGAAGAAGAAGTCTGCACACGGAGTGGTGGAGCTGAGGATCTGAGGAGAGGATGGAGGGGAAGACAATAGAAGAAAGAAGAAAGGGTGAGTGACAAGATAGCAGATAAAAAGGGGAGAGAGAAAATGAGATGGAGAGGAAGGAAAACGTGGGAAAGGAAGGGAGGGGTGGAGAGGGTAATAGTACAGCAATTTTTTTTATACATTCAGCAAAACTGACCAGCAGTGACAGATAACTGTTATTGTCCTCTTACAATGGTTAACATACCTGTTCATTTCCAAGGCTCAGGTCTGCAAAGGTGTACTTCTCTAGTGACTTTGAGGTAGCTAAGACACAGAAGACACAGAAAATAAGTCAGGAGACAGAAAAGAGATTCTACTCATTGTCTGACATTGTTGGTAATGAGAGTCTGTGTACCTTCATGGGGTTTGCATCGTGTTGCTCTGAAGCACAGCTTGCCCCTCTCTCTGGTGGTGAGTTTGCAGTCTGGAATGACAAGAGGAGGGTGAAAGAAAGAAAGAGAGAGAGAGACATGTCCATGTCCTGTCTCCATCTGAACCAAACSCCTAACTCTAACCCTAAGCCTAAAATAGCCATTTTACAAGTGAGGACTGGCTAAATGGCCTCACTTCTCAGAATTGTAGTTAGTTTACTATTCTTGTGTGGACTTCTGGTACTCACAGGTATAGTAAAACATGTACAAACACAACACTTCTCTAAAGGCCATCTGATTTTCTAACACATTGGAGAGACCCTGGATGTTCTTTTCAGCTTACTTATTACTATGGGCCAGCTGCAGCTCAGTGTTCTAAGCAGATAGTGTGTGAGTGAGTGTGGTCTCTCTTTTCCACTCTGTCCTGGTCACGGCCAACTCTATATCGCCACATTTCCATATTTGATTACAGAGCGAACATGAACAAAGTGACCTACTTGCAAAAGTGCCCCCCGGTGGTGTGTGTGTTACTGGGACTACCCATATATCACACTGCTCTAGGGAGCGGCTAAAATATCATTCTGCCCTCGGCTATATGTCCTGGCCACCAGCCACACCACTGGTCTTCAGTCACAAAGCTAGTTCCCACGGGGATCATCTACCCAGCCTGGCAGAGCTGAATAAGCTGAATAACAAGCTCTGAATGAAAGCATTTAACACTGTATGAACTGCGAAGGGCGGTCCCATAGCTATAGTACAACATGAAAAGCCACCAATTGTAAGCCGCTCTGGATAAGTGTCTGCTAAATGACTTAAATGTCAAATGCATTGTGACTTAGCAGCATACAAGATTCAGTAGCCTACTCTACCAACTGAACGAGGCTAGATAACCCAACCAAGCTAACCACTTCAAAACAGGTGAACCTCACTGATCAAACCACCAAAAGGCATATATCTAATGAACATAACATCTAAGGAACACAACCCAATACACCAAAGCAATCCAAGACGCCAAATAGCTAAACAGGAAATTACTTCGTTTTCATAGAGACACCATATAACCAATGTTCCCTCTAATATTTTTTAGCACTGAGCAAATTTCAGGAGTTGTGAGCGGAAACTAGATTTTTTATTCTGTGACACTTTTTAAAAACATTATGCACATTATGACAACCATTTTGGGACTGATGCTTCACTTGTCCGAAAGCTCAAATCACTTTAAAAAAGAACTGATCTGTAACACAATTGGCCAAATAGGTGACTTGCAGCAGAGGGTAGTTTTGAAAAATTTCAGCTCGTCTCAAAACAGGACACTGCCCCTTTAACACAAAAAAAGCTCTTTACTTGACTTGCTTTTCAAAGACAATTAGATATGTACAAGTTTTGTGCTCTTGTAGGAAGCAATCACTCTCTAAAAATGTGCTATAACTGGGCTAGTAACTCACTAACTAGTAAAGAATATCAACAAATGTGCACACGCGGCGACCCTCTGATCTCAAATGCACATCTAGGCTTCTCTCTGAACACAGATGGAAAAAATGCTTGTGCTCGTGAAATAGGCTACTCTGATGCGCTCCTCAGCCTACAACAAAATCAACAACTCGGTCTTGAATTTAGATTTGGTTTGTTGCATTGAAAGGGACTTATGTTGATTCAATCCCAAGTTCCACAGTAGATGGAACATTTGATCTGTTTAAAGCCATCGCGGGCTGGCAATTCTTCTGCGTAGGACTGCTACATTGCATATCACCTAGGGATGCAGACTCCTCAGCAACATAAAAAGCCTGAATGGAAATGTACAAATCAAAACCTGACACCAAAAAGTCAAACAGTTATCGAGTAAATGAGTTTAAGACTATTGTAGTGCTATCTGAGAGGGTTACGGAGAGCAGAGGGACAAACCTTTGTCTTCTGCTGGGTTTATACACTTGTGTAGTCTCCACTGTTTACTGCTGCTAGAGACCTGTGCAATGTGGAACTCACGCACCCCAGCCTCACTCTGTGGATGGAGAGACAGTGGAAGAGAGACAGTGGAACTTTTAAACAACTTTTAAAGTCTACATACTGCAGTGTTTCCCCTATATTCATTTAGCAGCGATGGGCAAATGTTTTTATTTTTGAAAATAATTTTCGGGATGGTAAATCATTTTCAGTGTAAAGTTATACTACTAAAACCAGATTAAGTATGTAGAAAAGATAATGGACCTATATATTTTATAATAAGATCATCTTTGAGAACTAACAATCACCCAAATAAAAATAAGACAGTCAGGGAGAATATAAAATTAAAAAAATGTCATGGCATGGGGATCCCAATGATTTTGTTTTGATGTTTGAGTCACTCAGATAGCATAAGATGTATAGAATGTTCGGTAGCCATGAAATCATGGCTCACAACATCATCCTGGAAACCCTAGACCCACTCCAATTCGCATACTGCACCAACAGATCCACAGATGACACAATCTCAATTGCACTCCACACTGCCCTTTCCCACGTGGACAAAAGGAATACCTATGTGAGAATGCTGTTAATTGACTACAGCTCAGCGTTCAACACGATAGTGACCAAAGCTCATCACTAAGCTAAGGACCCTGGGACTAAATACCTCCCTCTGCAACTGGATCCTGGACTTCCTGTTGGGTGGCCCCTAGGTGGTAAGGGTAGGCAACAACATCTGTCATGCTGATCTTCAACACAGGGGCCCTTCAGGGGTGCGTGCTTAGTCCCCTCCTGTACTCCCTGTTCACCCACGACTGCGTGGCCAAGCACAACTCCAAGTCCATCATTAAAACACAAATCGGGAGGTCAGAGACCTGTCAGTGTGGTGCCAGGACAACAACATCTCCCCCAACAAGAGCAAGACAAAGGAACTGCTCATGGACGACAAGAAAAGTAGGGCCAAACACGCCCACATTGGCGGGGCTGTAGTGGAGCGGGTTGAGAGCTTCAAGGTGTCCACATCACCAACAAACTATCATGGTTCAAACTAGAGGTTAACCAATTAAATCGGAATGGCCGATTAATTAGTGCCTATTTCAAATTTTCATAACATTTATTTTTTTACACCTTTATTTATCTCGGCAAGTCAGTTAAGAACACATTCTTATTTTCAATGACGGCCTAGGAACAGTGGGTTAGCTGCCTTGTTCAGGGGCAGAACGACAGATTTTGACCTTGTCAGCTCAGGGATTCAATCTTGCAACCTTACGGTTAACTAGTCCAACGCTCTAACCACCTGCTCAGCGGAGAGCCTGTTACGCGAACGCAGTAAGAAGCCAAGGTAAGTTGCTAGCTAGCATTAAACTTATCTTATAAAAAACAATCAATCAATCATAATCACCAGTTCTAACTACACATGGTTGATGATATTACTAGTTTATCTAGCGTGTCCTGCGTTGCATATAATCGATGCAGTGCGCATTCGCGAAAAAGGACTGTCGTTGCTCCAACGTGTACCAACCATAAACATCAATGCCTTTCTTAAAATCAATACACAGAAGTATATATTTTTAAACCTGCATATTTAGCTAAAATAAATCCAGGTTAGCACAATATTAACCAGGTGAAATTGTGTCACTTCTCTTGCGTTTATTGCACGCAGAGTCAGGTATATGCAACAGTTTGGCCGCCTGGCTCATTGCGAACTAATTTGCCAGAATTTACGCAATTATGACATAACATTGAAGGTTGTGCAATGTAACAGCATATTTATACTTAGGGATGCCATCCATTAGATAAAATACGTAACGGTTCGTATTTCACTGAAAGAATAAAAGTTTTGTTTTCGAAATGATAGTTTCCGGATTCAACCATATTAATGACAAAGGCTCGTATTTCTGTGTGTTATTATGTTATAATTAAGTCTATGATTTGATAGAGCAGACTGACTGAGCGAATGGTATGTACCAGCAGGCTTGTAAGCATTCATTCAAACAGCACTTTCGTGCGTTTTGCCAGCAGCTCTTCGCAATGCTTTATGACTTCAAGCCTATCAACTCCCGCCGATTAGGCTGGTGTAACCGATGTGAAATGGCTAGCTAGTTAGCGGGGTGAGCGCTAATAGCGGTTTCAAATGTCATTCGCTCTGAGACTTGGAGTAGTTGTTCCCTTTGCTCTGCATGGGTAACGCTGCTTCGAGGTGGCTGTTGTCGATGTGTTCCTGGTTCGAGCCCAGGTAGGAGGCGAGGAGAGGGACGGAAGCTATACTGTTACACTGCAATACTAAAGTGCCTATAAGAACATCCAATAGTCAAAGGTATATGAAATACAAATCGTAGAGAGAAAAATAGTCCTATAATTCCTATAATAACTACAACCTAAAACTCGTACCTGGGAATATTGAAGACTCATGTTAAAAGGAACCACCAGCTTTCATATGTTCTCATGTTCTGAGCAAGGAACTTAAACGTTAGCTTTTTTACATGGCACATATTGCACTTTTACTTTCTTCTCCAACACTTTGTTTTTGCATTATTTAAACCAAATTGAACATCTTTCATTATTTATGAGGCTAAATTTATTTTATTGATGTATTATATTAAGTTAAAATAAGTGTTCATTCAGTATTGTTGTAATTGTCATTATTACAAATAAATAAAAATAGAAAAATCGTCCGATTAATCGGTATCGGCTTTTTTGGTCCTCCAATAATCGGTATAAATGTTGTAAAATCATAATCAGTCGACCTCTAGTTCAAACACACCAAGACAGTCGTGAAGATGGCACGACAATGCCTATTCCCCCTCAGGAGACTGAAAAGATTTGGCATGGATCCCCAGATCCTCAAAAAGTTCTACAGCTGCACCATCGAGGGCATGCTGACTGGTTGCATCACCGCCTGGTACGGCAACTGCTTGGCATCCGACCGCAAAACGCTACAGAGGGTAGTGCGTACGGCCCAGTACATCACTGGGGCCAAGCTTCCTGCCAGAGGCCCTCTATACAAGGCAGTGTCAGAGGGAGAATTTTTTTTTGTCAAAGACTCCAGTCACAAGTCATAGACTGGTCTCTCTGCTACAGCACGACAAGTGGTACCGGAGCACCAAGTCTAGGTCCAAAAGGCTTCTTAACAGCTTCTACCCCCAAGCCATAAGACTGCTGAACAATTCATCAAATGGCCACTTGGACTATTTGCATTGACACCACCCCCTTTGTTTTTACATTGCTGCTACTCGCTGTTTATTATCTATGCAGTTACTTTACCCCTACCTACAGTGGTTCGTCCTTTAAAAGTTGCAACATAGTTTTCTATGGCACGTTATTTAAGTGCCAACCACTGGTACTATTAAATGCTAGTTAGTGCTAGTTTGACCACCAGAGGGCATCTTTGAGAAGCATTTGATAGCCTTCAATAGTTTCTGTACTAGAGAATTTAAAACCTTTTTGTAAGAACATAGTATATGGGACTGATTTTAAGAAAATGTGCTTAATATTATGGTGTTTCTATTCCAAGAAAAATAAAAAACCATCAGTTTCCGTTAGGATGGAACGGAAAATATGGCGCTGTACAACGTGACGGTCGGGAGAAGGCTACAGTGGGCTATTTAGCGAAATAATCCCTGTGTCGTGCGGGCACGCGGGAGACCAGGGTTCAATTCCCCGACGGAGAGGAAGGAGTAGCCTGTCCTTGTAAATTTGAATTTGTTCTTAACTGATTCCATATGTGTTATTTCATAGTTGTGATGTATTCACTATTATTCTACAATGTAGAAAATAATAAAAAAATAAAGAAAAACCCTGGAATGAGTAGGTGTGTCCAAACTTGAGGCCATCAAGACGTTTTGGCTAGAGGAATTGACGATATTATAATGCAACAAATACAGTGATCGTGGAAGTGCAACTAAAATGTAGTTTAAATAACCATCTGCATTTTGAATGTCTTTTTTCTAGATATTTTATTAACGAAAGCATAAAGATATTGATGAACAAATACTGTACTGCTGTTTTGAGTCACAAATGTAACACTAGAGTACTTAAGCATTGAATACATTGCATGTAGGGGGATGTTCACACCTACAGTAGCCGGGCTATAAAGAGTATTGTCCTGATAATCGGCCTACAAGTGTTTGAAAACCAGTTTTCAAAATGTCACCAGCTGTCCATCACTACTGTAAATAATAAAACAGCATCTTGTTTACATTCTTTATTGTAACCACAATGTCACAAATAATTTGTACTCAACTGAAACTGCTCTTCTCTGTGTCACGGAGGCGCTCCGCACTGCTAAAGCTAACTCTCTCTCCTCTGCTCTCATCAGAGAGAGATTAAAGGAACCACGCAAGCTTTCATATGTTTCATGTTCTGAGCAAGGAACTTAAAACGTTTAGCTTTTTTCATGGCACATTTGCACTTTTTACTTTCTTCTCCAACACTTTGTTTTTTGCATTAATTTAAACCAAAATTGAAAGCATCTTTCATTATTTTATGAGGCTAAATTTATTTTATTGATGTATTTATTAAGTTAAAATAAGTGTTCATTCAGTATTGTTGGTAAATTGTCATTATTACAATAAATAAAAATAGAAAAATGTCCGTTAATCGGTATCGGCTTTTTTGGTCCACCCAATAATCGTATAAATGTTTGTAAAATCATATCAGTCGACTCTAGTTCAAACACAAGTGTCAAGACAGTCGTGAAAGAATGGCCAACGACAATGCTATTCCCCCTCAGGAGAACTGGAAAAGATTTGGCATGGATCCCCAAGATCCTCAAAAAGTTCTAGCAGCTGCCCTCGAGGGCATGCTGACTGGTTGCAATTACACCGCCTGGTACGGCAACTCTTGGCATCCGAGCCGCAAAACGCTAGCAGAGGGTAGTGCGTACGGCCCAAGTACATTCACTGGGGCCAAGCTTCCTGCCAAGAGGCCCTCTATACAAGGCAGTGTCAGAGGGAGAATTTTTTTTGTCAAAGACTCCAGTCACAAGTCATAGACTGGTCTCTCTGCTACAGCAGCGACAAGTGTACCTCGAGGCAACCAAGTCTAGTCCAAAGGCTTCTTAACAGCTTCTATCCCCATTCTTCATAAGATGGCCTGAAAATTCATCAAATGGCTCACTTGGACTATTTGCCATTGGACACACCCCCTTTGTTTGTTACAATTGCTGCTACTCCGCTGTTTATTAATCTATGCAGTTACTTTAACCCTACCTAACAGTGGTTCGTACCTTTAAAAGTTGCAACATAAGTTTTCTATGCGCAACGTTGATTTAATGCCAACCAACTGTACTATTTAAATGCTGTTTACGTGCTAAGTTTGACCACCAAGAGGGCATATTTGAGAGCATTTGATAGCCTTCAAAATAGTTTCGTGTAACTAGAGAATTTAAAACCCTTTTTGTAAGAACATGAGTATACTGGGACTCGAATTTTAAGAAAAACTGTGCTTAATATTCATGGTGGTATTCTATTTCCAAGAAAAATAAAAAACAAAGTTATCCGTTAGGATGGAACGGAAAATATGGGCGCTGTAACAACGTGACGGTCGGGAGAAGGCTACAGTGGGCCTATTTAGCGAAATAAATCCCTGTGTCGTGCGGCACGCGGGAAACCAGGGTTCAATTCCCCGACGGAGGAAGGAGTAGCGGCTGTCCTTGTAAAATTTTGGAATTTGTTCTTAACTGATTCCATATGTGTTATTTCCATAGTTGTGATGTATTCATCACTATTTTATTGTCTAACGAATGTAGAAAATAATAAAGAAATTAAAAAAAACCCTGGAATGAGTAGGTGTGTCCAAACTTGAGGCCATCAAGACGTTTTGGCTAGAAGGAATTGACGATATTATAATGCAACAAATACAGGTGATCGTGAAGTGCAACTAAAATGTAGTTTAAATAACCATCTGCATTTTGAAATGTCTTTTTTCTAGATATTTTATTACGAAAAGCAATAAAGAATATTGATGAAGCAAAATGTAACTGCTGTTTTTGAGTCACAAAGTAACACTAAGAGTAACTTAGCATTGAATACATTGCATGTAGGGGGATTCACACCTACAGTAGCGGCTAATAAAGAGTATTGGTCCTGATATCGGCCTAACAAGTGTTTGAAAAACCAGTTTTCAAAAATGTCACCCAGCTCGTCCATCACTACTGTAAATAATAAACAGTCATCTTGGTTTAATTCTTTGATTGTAACCACAATGTCACAAATAATTGTACTCACTGAAAACTGCTTTCTCTGTGTCAACGGAGGCGCTCCGCACTGTAAGAGGTAACTCTCGTCTCCTCTGCTCTCAATCTTGCTAGACACCTATCGGCTGCCTTTTGATATCTGTAACCATCAATCTACTCCTCTCCAACCCTCGTTCCGCTGGCATCTCCCGGCAGTGCGCACTGCTTGGATGGTCCTACCTACAGGTCGCTCCTACAGTTGCGTGGCGAAGAATCTGTCTCCGCACACACGTGCGTCTCACCATAGGTGGCCCACCAGATCTTGTTCTAGGCCCCTGTCTCCTATGTCTCGCTATAACACCAAGTCAACTTGGCTCTGTCATATCCTCACATGGTCTCTCCTATCATTGCTATGCAGGGACGGACACAGCAATTAATCTTCTCCTTTCCCCCTTCTGATAAACCAGGTGGTGAATCGCATCTCTGCATAGTCTGGCAGACATATCAGTGTGGATAGGGATCACCACCTCAACTGAACCTCGGCAAACGGAGCTCCTCTTCCTCACCGGGAAGACTGCCCCGTTCCATGATCGCCATCACGGTTGACACTCCATTGTGTCCTCCTCCCATACTGTTGCTAAAGAACTTTGGCGTGATCCTGGACAACACACCTGTTCTTTCTCAACTTAACATCAAGGCGGTGACCCGTTCCTGTAGGTTCTAGCTCTACAACATTCGCAGAGTACGACCCTGCCTCAACGCAGGAAGCGGCGCAGGTCCTAATCCAGGCCACTTGTCATCTCCCGTCTGGATTACTGCAAACTGCTGTTGCTGGGCTCCCTGCCTGTGCCATTAAACCCCTACAACTCATCCAGAACGCCGAGCCCGTCTGGGTTCAACTTCCCAAGTTCTCTCACGTCACCCCGCTCCTCCGCTCTCTCCACTGGCTTCCAGTTGAAGCTCGCATCCGCTACAAGACCATGGTGCTTGCCTACGGAGCTGTGAGGGGAACGGCACCTCCGTACCTTCAGGCTCTGATCAGGCCCTACACCCAAACAAGGCACTGCGTTCATCCACCTCTGCCTGCTCGCCTCCCTACCTCTGAGAAGAAGTACAGTTCCGCTCAGCCCAGTCAAAAATGTTCGCTGCTCTGGCACCCAATGGTGAGAACAAACTCCTCACGACGCCAAGGTCAGCGGAGTCAATCACCACCTTCCGGAGACACCTGAACCCCACCTCTTAAGGAATACCTAGGATAGGATAACGTTATATCCTTCTAACCCCCCCCCCCCCTTAAAAGAGTTAGATGCACTATTGTAAAGTGGTTGTTCCACTGGATATCATAAGGTGAGATGCAACGCAATT
>NC_036856.1:31477316-31532751 GCF_002910315.2 Salvelinus sp. IW2-2015
TGTAAGTCGCTCTGGATAAGAGCGTCTGCTAAATGACTTAAATGTAAAAATGTAAATGTATCTACCGTTCCAATTAGTCTTAGAGTTTGGGATTAATTTGATTAATATTATGGTGTTTATACTACAAGAAAAACCCTCTGGGTTTCCGTTAGGATGGACCGGAAAATATGGCGCTGTACAACGTGACGGTCAGGAGAAGGCTACACAGTACTGGGCTATTTAGCTAAAGAATCCCTGTGTCGTGTGCTGGCACCCGGGAGACCGGGGTTCAATTTCCCGATGGGGAGGAAGGAGTAGGCTGTCCTTGTAAATAAGAATTTGTTCTTAACTAAATAAAAAGTTACTCTAAGAGCATAAKATTTCTACACCATCCCCAAACAGAGATTCAGTCAAAATAAAAATCTCATTGATTTATCAAGACCAGTCCCCATGCTTGTCTCACAGCAGCGCGAAACGGTGCTAAAATAGTTGTAGGCTAATGCTTCAAATCCTATTGCTTCTAACTTCAATATGCTCTTTAAATAACTTAACAGCACATTACTCAACACTAGTGAGACTCATGTCGCCTACGGTAGGCCTACAGTATATTGAAAAATATGATGTGATAATTAAATAGAGGATTGGAGGATTCTAAATTAAAACCAAAAGCCGCCTCATGGGAGACCTCATCCACAAAGTATCAAAATACAGAGAGGTGTTGGTAAAGGTATATTGTCCTGCTAATAGCCCATAATGGGCTATTATAATACTATACATGGTGCCCAGGACAGGATAACCAAAACATGTATTTATTAAAGACTATCAGAAAGAATGTTGGTACTTGTTTATTTTGATCCAAAGCCATGAATGAGTGAGTCACTCAGCTTTATGTCGGTGCCAGCTATATGACTGTGCCATCAACTTGATAATATATAACGATATTTTGGGGGGTGTTTCGTTTTCAAAAAAACAAAAGTGAGCGATTGTAATCTGAAAAAAGGCCAAAATAATATTTGTAAAGGCTAAAACATTGATTTCTGTTTTTAGAGGGAGAGAAACGCTGGGCCAATTGTGCGCCTCCCAATCACGGTCGGATGTGATGCATAATAATGATACCTAACTTAGAAATACATTTGACAATAGAATTCTCCCCCTACCTTCCATCTCGGCAAGTCTATTGTCCAGCTACCTGCTCGAACAGCGGGAAAGTTTCCTTAGGCAGCGCCATTATTAGTGCAATGCCCCTTAAAGTGTTGCTCTATGTACCCAGTGTGGCGGGGTGGGGGTCCAACCCCCTCTCGCTTCCTCCGTTCCCCATGGGCTAAGTCTGTCTTCTGGGCGCGGCTCTGCGGCCCATCCCGTGCCCCCTGCCCTTGTGCCTTGCYCGCTTTCAGTGGATACAGCCGGAGAACTGCAAGGCATTCCCATTGTGCGCCACTCGGGAGCCATGACCAACATATATTGTCCTGCTAATAACAGGGTTAATAAGATATGTGAGAATATCCAAMGGGCTTTTATATCCTTCTAAATTAATAATAATAACAATCGCTTTGTTTAAAAAATAATATTTGAGATTTCGTTTTCAAATAACGTAAAATGAGCGASAAAAAGGCCATTCTTGAACATGGGGTGAGACAGTTACTAATTTGTAAATAAAACCAGTTTGTTATTTAGAATGATTTATTTCTGTATATAAAGGGAGAGAAACCAAAAACCTACAGTCATCTCAATGGGGCCGGCACAGGTATTGAACCAGCATCTGTAGCAACACAGCTTGCACTGCAGTGTCTTAGACCGTTGCGCCACTCAGGCGCTGTACAATYTGACCGGTTGGGAGTGGCCTACAGTACTACAGTAAGAACAAGATAATCCTAACAAAATAGAATAATAAAAACCTTAGTGTAACAACAGTTTTAGTAAGTAATACTGAAGTCTGCACAATTATCAGTTTCTATTTAGGTTTATGTCGCCCATTAATTGTCAGTTAGAGACACAGTAGCACCCAAAAGCATAATCAGTGCTCTAACTCCCCCTTGCGCTGGTCTGGAGCAATGAAGTGGTGACGCAGGGTACCGTACTAAACCACAAATTACCTCTAAGTACCGCAGCATAATCACAAAACTTTTAGTGGAGCAACCACTGTGCATGTACAAATCACCTCAACTATCCTGTACCCCCGCACATTGACTCTGTACCGTTACCCCCTATATATAGCCTCGCTATCGTTATATATTTTTTACTTTTGTTTATTTAGTAAATATTTTCTTAACTATGTTCTTAAAACTGCATTTTTGGTTAAGGGCTTGTAAGTAAGCATTTCATGGTAAGGTCTACACCTGTTGTAACATGCGCATGTGACAAAAAAGCCATGGCAAAATGTGTACAATCGCAGGAAATTTGCTTTAAATGCAACTCTTTCCTCATCCCCATGACAAATATGTACAATTGTAGGAAATTAGCTTTAAAACAGCAACATTTCTCTGGAGCCAAGAGGGCCTGAATGCATGTGACCATGAATAACAATGTTCCATCAAATGTCAGCTTGACAGAGTGATTAAGTGGCATATGAGTATCGCGTTGACACGTGTGTGTTGAGCTCACTGTGTTGATGTTCTCCACATCGACAAAGACCAGCATGCTGCCATTCCTCCCCTCCTCTCTCTCCTCCTCGGGCAGTGTGTTACTACGGCAGGCGGTGGCCCGGACCGACAGAGAACGACTGGCACAGATAAATACTGTGTGACGCAGCACCCTGTGACTGAGGGAGGGGGAGATGGAGGGAGATTGGGGAGCGAGAGAAAGGAGAGGGAGCGAGAGAGAGAAAGAGGAGATAAGAGGCAGGTAGGAGATGGAGGGAGGGTAGAGAAAGAAACAGATGAAGGTAACAAGAGATTGAGTAATTTAAATATGTTCTTGTCATGCATTTATAACTATATAGTTTCAACTACAGAAACCATGTCTCCAAAATGTCCCAGAATTAAAATTACACCATTTCACTTAAACAGGGATGTTTCTGTGAGATTTGAAAGGCCCCTATGAAGGGAAAAATAAATTAACTTCTAAAGTAGCATGAGCATATGGTTTCTCAAAAGTGCCCCGATTTGACCTCATTCTATCGCCAATGAGCTGAGCAGTGAGCACCGTGATTTAAAGCGAGACCGACGAACATTCAGGGGTACATTCAGGATAACTAAGGCTGCATTTACACAGGGAGCAAAATATCAGAATTTGGCTGCCTGTGTAAATGCAACTTGGGGTGCCGACACCTACAATAATTACCGGAACCATTTTTTATTCCACATCCGCATCTCAGTGTTAGAGGTGTCACTACAGACCCTGGTTCGATTCCAGGCTGTATCACAACCGGCTGTGATAGGGAGTCCCATTGGGCGGCTCACAATTGCCCGGGTTAGGCTGGGGTAGGCAGTCATTGTAAATAAGAATTTGTTCTTAACTGACTTGCCTAGTTAAATAAAGGTCCCATAATTTTTTAAAACTGGTGTAAAGTATATTCAGACTGATGTAAAGTATATTTAATTCAATCATAGTATTCCCTTTGAAGAAGAGACATGAGGAATCTCTCATGATTCACTCTTTGTTTCGTGTACCAGTGAATAACTTTCAACTCTCCTTATGCCTCGGTCCTACTTTAATATAAAAGGCTGCTCTTGCTACCCTAATCTCTTTCACGTTACACTGTTTTGGCTTGTGTAATGTGTAGTGAGTGAATACCAGTCTTCTCTCTCCACTTGTGTGTGTAGATTTCATGATTTTTTTTTTACTAGATCACCTGTTCTTTATCGTAATAGATAGTTTCTTGCATCAGGCAGCTATCCCACGGCCCTACCTGAATATAATAGCTCCTCTCTCCTACCTGATAAGCAGTCCGCTAGTAGGCCTAATGTGTAGTGAGTAAAAGGCTTCTCTCTTGAATAACTCTCCCCTATGTGATTATAACAGGGTGCTCCTTCTCTCTCCCCTACCTGATTATAACAGGGTGGGCTCTCTCTCCCCACTACCTGATTATAACAGTGTGCGCTCTCTCTCTCTCCGCTACCTGATTTATAACAGGGGTCGCTCGCTCTCTCACTACCTGATTATAACAGGGTGCGCTCTCTCTCCCCTACCTGATTATAACAGGGTGCGCTCTCTCTCCCACCTGATTATAACAGGGTGCGCTTTCTCTCTCCTACCTGATTATAACAGGGTGCGCTTCTCCTCTCCACTACCTGATTATACAGGGTGCACTCTCTCTCCCCTACCTGACTTATTAACAGGGTGCGGCTCTCTCTCTCCGTACATTGATTATAACAGCGTGGCTCTCTCCCCGCTACCTGATTATAACAGGGTGCGCTCTCTCTCTCCACTAGCTGATTATAACAGGGTGCTCTCTCTCTCTCCCCTACCTGATTATAACAGCATGCGCGCTCTCTCTCCCCTACCTGATTATAACAGGGTGCTCTCTCTCTCTCCCATACTTCAATGGCTGATGTAATGTGGCTTGTGTAGTGTGTACTGAGTTCTCTCTTGAATAACTCTCCCCTACCTGATCTTGACTTGCGTAATGTGTAGTTAGAATACCAGACTACTCTCCCCACCTGATCTTTCCTCCTTTCTCGGCGCTCTCGTAGTAGAACAGGAAGTTGATCTCATGGACTCCTTCCTGGTCTGGTCCTCTCAGCCACAGGGGTAGCTGGGTAGATTCTCCAGGCGTTAGCGTTCCCTCTCCTAGAGGGATCTCTGCTACCCTTTTACCCCCCGTACCAAACACTCCTCCTCCCGACCCAAAGTCAGCCGCCGACACCAGCGTTACCGCGGTTACCGACCCGGGCGTGGCTCCTGGGGGTGTGGCCAGGGTCTTGTAGGCAGAGCAGTTCTCAAATGAGGTGGGGCTGAGGGGGGTGAGGGGTGTGGCTAGGGAGGAGCTTCCGAAGGTAAAGAAGTCTGGGTGCGTGGACGCCACACGCAGGCCGCACAGGGGAACGTGACTCACATTACAGAATTCCACGTAGGCCTTCCTGATCTCACCACATAGTAGGGCAGTAGGAAACTGGAGGAAGAATACCTGGAAGGGTAAAAAAAAAAGGAAAAAAAAAGCAGACAGACAGGAGGGGAGAGAGATGGTGACGAAAGACATGGGGACAGATAGAGAGGGGTTAGTTATTGTGCGACCTACTCCAGTGTAGCTTTCTCCTCAGGAGAAAGACAGGCAAATATAAAGCAGAAACTGGGAGGGACTTGGCTGCAAGTCATTTTTAAATATATACTAGTCTGAATTAACCCCATAATTACTCCCATACTGTCCAGTTCAATCTAAAATGGTAAAAAAAAAAAAAAAAGTTTAAATAAGTAAAAAGATGAAATCCTTAAAAGATGGAATAGTTAGAAACCACCCCCATTTCATTTTCACGACTATGTATGAAACAGTTTATGTATGTGCATGGACCAAAGACACATATACATCTAAACAAAAATATATATACAGCACCAGTCAAACGTTTAGACACACCTACTCATTCAAAACGTTTTTCTTTATTTTTTACTATTTTCTACATTGTAGAATAAGTGAAAACATCCAAACTACGAAATAATACATATCGAATCATCTAGTAACCAAAAAAGTGTTAAMGATTCTTCAAAGTAGCCACCCTTTACCTTGATGACAGCTTTGCACTCTTGGCATTCTCTCAACCAGCTTCACCTGGAATGCTTTTCCAACAGTCTTGAAACAGTTCCCACATATGCTGAGCACTTATTGGCTGCTTTTCCTTCACTCTGCGGTCCAACTCATCCCAAACCATCTCAATTGGGTTGAGATCGGGTGATTGTGGAGGCCATATCATCTGATGCAGCACTCCATCACTCTCCTTCTAGGACAAATAGCCCTTACACAGCCTGGAGGTGTGTTGGGTCATTGTCCTGTTGAAAAACAAATGATAGTCCCACTAAGCGCAAACCAGGATGGCGTATCGCTGCAGAATGCTGTGGTAGCCATGCTGGTTAAGTGTGCCTTGAATTCTAAATAAATCCCAGACAGTGTCACCAGCAAAGCACCCCTAAACCCTCACATCTCCTCCTCCGTGCTTCACGGTGGGAACCACACATGCAGGGATCATCTGTTCACCTACTCTGCGTCTCACAAAGACACAGCGGTTGGAACCAAAAATCTCAAATTTGGACTCATCAGACCAAAGAACAGATTTCCACTGCTCGAGTTTCTTGGCCTAAGCACGTCTCTTCTTATTATTGGTGTTCTTTAGTAGTGGTTTCTTTGCAGCAAATCGACCATGAAGGCCTCATTCACGCAGTCTCTTCTGAACAGTTGATGTTGAGATGTGTCTGTTACTTGAACACTGAAGCATTTTTTTGAGCTGCAATTTCTYAGGCTGGTAATTCTGATGAACTTGTCCTCTGCAGCAGAGGTAACTCTGGGTCTTACTTTCCTGTGGCGGTCCTCATGAGAGCCAGTTTCATCATAGCGCTTGTTTTTTTTATTTTTTAGAACAACTAAAATAACAAATATAGCTAGCTGCAAGAAGCAATGCTCGAGGTTCAAGCTTTGGACCCATAGCACCACCAGCAGGACAAATTGGACATATTGCTCTAGGATGAGCTAATTATGTACTCCTTATCATGCTTTACAAATATCAGAACTCAACATCAAACAAATCATGCAATATGCTTTTGATGTATTTTGGACCATTTTCAATGATGTTGACTACTTTCAAATGCCTTCTCTAGAACCGCTGCGCCGATTGGCACCAAATATGGTGTATAGCGTTTATGTACCCGTCTTCTACATTTACATTTAAGTCATTTAGCAGACGCTCTTATCCAGAGCGACTTACAAATTGGATTCTATTTTCCAGGACTCTAGCGCAAGCAATATGGCCGTTATGAGCCAATGAGCTTGTGTGAATGGCTTTTCCTATCCACCATGCAGTCAAACTGAACCATAGTTTACAGCTAACAATAAGAGTCGTTGTCCACAAAGCAGCACGGAGGGCTCACAAGCTCCTGTCTACTCCTCACTTTGGATTGGTGGATACATTATTTTAATATTCGATTAGAGTTGTTGACGTCAACCGCCTGTATTCTATGGAGAGAGATGCTATGCTACTAACCTCATGTCATGAATATGCATAGCAATATAAAGGACTATTATTTTTTAAATAAATTTGCTGGAATGTTACGTGTCCTACTTATATATGAGTACACTTGTAACAACCTAASCATTACYAAACTTCTATTAGATCAAATAAACCTCACGTAGCAAATAAGCTATTAAATGTTTTGTTGACCAAATTCGACACACTTTGACCTACATTTAAAAAAAACTCTGATTGMTGAGCGAAAAAAACGAAACAACGCCTCCTGCTGGAGAAGACAGATTTTCACCTCTTCCTTTCTGGCTAGACTCATGTGTGCCAAAAAGGTCAAGAGATAAATATGTGCRGTTATAGCGCCACCCTATGGTCAATCAGAGTGCTTGCATAATGTTGAGTCTTGGCAGTGTTTGGAACATGTGTACCAAGTTTTGTTACAATACATGGCTTGTTATTGAGCCACCATGTGGCCAATTGGCACAGCATGAGAGGATGTGACGCATGGGTCTTGACCATCATGTAAAGTTGCCTTACCATCTTGCTGGAATTGTTTTCCTTTTTTTTTTTTCACACATTTGGCAGAAGGTACATAATAAACACCAAGAAATACAAGGTTTTCCCAGCCTCGCTGCTTGAACCTTAAAATATAATATCTTCCATATTCAATTTCTATCAAAAATAAAACACCATATTAAAAAGCAGAAGAATATCTTAAATTTACCTTATACAAAACCATAGACTTTTTACAATTACATCTAAACTGTTAGAAAATTTAATTTGATACATATCAGGGTTAATTTGCTCATCTATGGCCATACTATTGGGTCAAATGACATTCATTAGACCTAGGATTCATTGAATGTATAAAATGAATAGTTTCGTTTCAAAATGACATAAAAAAATCACTGAAGCTCATTTCTGGTTAAGGGGTAGTGCACAGTGGTGAGTCAGTACCTCCAGCAGGGGCATTGGAGGGGTGATGGAGGGGTCAAGACGTCGGTCAGGACCGTGGCTGACAGAGGTCTTCTCCTCCTTGGTCTGGTTCAACCGCGGTCCCTGAATCTCTAGGTCCTGTCGACCACGAACCGATGTCCCTGCGGTCGCTGAGGGACCTGTAGAGAGGACCGCAACCACAACAACGGTCGGGTGAGAAGGACCAAAACAAGTTTATAGCATTGGTTTTACAGTGTGTGTGTGTGTAACTGCATGACCATGTGTTACCTTGGTTCTGCGAGAAACTGTTGCTGTTAATAGTAGAGTCTCCAGTAGAAAGGGTGGAGGCCAGGTTATAGACCAGACCCAGGATGTTGAGCTGACCTGTCTGGCGAGGAAGCAGCTTCAGACGAGCCTGCCAGGAGGAGGCAAAATACAGAGATACAGTTGAAGTCGGAAGTTTACATACACCTTAGCCAAATGCATTTAAACTCAGTTTTTCACAATTCCTGATATTTAATCCTAGTAACAATTCCCTGTCTTAGGCCAGTTAGGATCACCACATTATTTTAAGAATGTGAAATGTCAAAATAATAGTAGAGAATTATTTATTTCAACTTTTATTTCTATCATCACATTCCCAGTGGGTCAGAAGTTTACATACACTCAATTAGTATTTAGTAGCATTGCCTTTAAATTGTTTGACTTGGGTCAAACATTTTGGGTAGCCTTCCACAAGCTTCCCACAATAAGTTGGGTGAATTTTTTGTTGTCCTTAAGCCATTTTGCCACAACTTTGGAAGTATGCTTGGGGTCATTGTCCATTTGGGAGAAACATTTAAGCTTTAACTTCCTGACTGATGTCTTGAGATGTTGCTTCAATATATCCACATAATTTTCCTCCCTCATGATGCCATCTATTTTGTGATGTGCACCAGTCCCTCCTGCAGCATAGCACCCCCACAACATGATGCTGCCACCCCCGTGCTTCACGGTTGGGATGGTGTTCTTCGGCTTGCAATCCTCCCCCTTTTTCATTCAAACATAACGATGGTCATTATGGCCAAACAGTCCTATTTTTCAGACCAGAGGACATTTCTCCAAAAAGTACAATCTTTGTCCCCATGTGCAGTTGCAAACCGTAGTCTGGCTTTTTTATGGCGGTTTTGGAGCAGTGGCTTCTTCCATGCTGAGCGGCCTTTCAGGTTGTGTCGACATAGAACTCGTTTTACTGTGGATATAAATACTTTTGTACCCGTTTCCTCCAGCATCTTCACAAGGTCCTTTGCTGTTGTTCTGGGATTGATTTGCACTTTTCGCACCAAAGTACGTTCATCTCTAGGAGACAGAACGCATCTCCTTCCTGAGTAGTATGACGGCTGCGTGGTCCCATGGTGTTTATACTTGTGTACTATAGTTTGTACAGATGAAGGTGGTACCTTCAGGTTTTTGGAAATTGCTCCCAAGGAAGAACCAGACTAGAGGTCTACCATATTTTTTCTGAGGTCTTGGCTGATTTTTTTTTGATTTTCCCATGATGTCAAGCAAAGAGGCACTGAGTTTGAAGGTAGGCCTTGAAATACATCCACAGGTACACCTCTAATTGACTCAAATTATGTCAATTGGCTTTAGAAAATTCTGATAGGCTATGACATCATTTACTGGAATTTTCCAAGCTGTTTAAAGTCACAGCAAACTTAGTGCATGTAAACTTCTGACCCACTGGAATTGTGATACAGTGAATTATAAGTGAAATAATCTGTCTGTAAGCAATTGTTGGAAAAATGACTTGTGTCATGCACAAAGTAGATGTCCTAACCGACTTGCCAAAACTATAGTGGTTGTGGTTGAAAAACCAGTTAATGACTCCAACCTAAGTGTATGTAAACTTCCTTCTTCAACTGTATCAGAAAGAAGAGTCATATACTGTTATCACATGACAATGATGAGAGAGGGGGAGAGAAAGAGAGAGATTGAACATGGAGTTAAAGTCACAAAAAAATGAGAGGCGGAGAAAGAAAGAGGTAGAGAATGAGGGAGAGAAAAAAATGGTAAGAGAGCGAGACCAAGAACGGCAGAAAATCAGAAAAGATACCACCGCTTACCACTCTTGTCTCCTCGGGGCTCATGTAGAACTCTGGGATGACTTCTGTGGTGATGATGTCATCTTTCTGCACTGTCTGGAACGAGGCCGGTTGTAAAAATGAGAGGTTAACGAGTTGAATCTGACGAGTTAAATGAAAAGTAACTGCTTTTACAGCACTGTAGCCTCACAGAGCGAAGGTAACACCAACAGTTGCTCTGATTCAGAGGGGTTGGGTTAAATGCGGAAGACACATTTCAGTTGTAGAACTGACTAGGTATCCCCCTTTCCCTTTCTTACCATGGGAGCGATGGCCTCCTTCTCATTGCTGATGGTGACAGCGTCTCCAACCATGACGTCCTGCGGTTGTGGTCGAGAGAAGTCTTTGAGCGTGAACTTCCAGAGCAGCGAGAGGTCTGAGAGAACCAGCGGAACCTTTAGAGGGTTCCGGAACGCCACCTCAACTATGATGGGTTCTACATAGGAGCAGAAAGAGAGACACCAGGATGAGGACAAACACAACCAAAGAAATGTGAGGATATCTAAGTATAGTGAATTCAAAACCATACGTAATATACAGTACACAGAGTACACAAAGATTAATAAAACCTTCCTAATATTGAGTTGCACCCTTTTTTGCCCTCAGAACAGCCTCAATTCGTTGGAGCATGGACTACAGTGTCCAAAGCATTCCACAGGGATGCCGGCCCATGTTGAATCCATTGCTTCCCACAGTTGTGTGACGTTGGCTGGATGTCCTTTGGGTGGTGGACCATTCTTGATAGACCCGGGAAACTGTTGAGCATGAAAAACCCCTCTCTCAGTTCTTGACACACTCAAACCGGTGCGCCTGGCACCTACTACCATAACCCGTTCAAAGGCACTTAAATCGTTTGTCTTACCCATTCACCCTCTGAATGGCACACATACTAGGGCTGACCCCATTTAGTCGACTGGTCGATTGTTTGGTTGATAGGCTGTTGGTTGACCGAGATTCCATTAGGCAATAAAAAATWAAAAAATAACTTGTGTACAAGACACCTGTCTGAGTTGACTAATCCATTGCGTAATGCATAATCCATTGCAGAGTCCAAGACATGTGCTACCAAAATTGTGTATGGTTATATTACGTAAGAACAATGGTGCAACACTAACACAAATATTATTTTATAACAAATGTGCTTTCTCCCGAGTTGGATAACGGTGGTTGTCCGAGGTTCTGAAACACCAGCGTGCTYTTGAATTGGCACCTTTTCCTAAACCATGTTGCTATGTGCATAATAGCAAAGTTACCCACCGCGGAGTTTGGAGACGAGAAAACAGCCCTTCAATTTTTTTACTTTTATTTTACCTTTATTTAACTAGGCAAGTCAGTTAAGAACAAATTCTTATTTTCAATGACAGCCTAGGAACAGTGGGTTAACTGCCTTGTTCAGGGGCAGAACGGCAGATTTTTACCTTGTCAGCTCAGGGATTTGATCTTGCAACCTTTTGGTTACTAGTCCAACGCTCTAACCGCTAGGTTACCTGCCGCCCCTTGCCTTAACGGTCTATGAAAAATGAGGAGAGGGGAAACCAACTTAATTAGGTATATAATCAATAGCCTAACTGTTAAATAAACCGTTCCATGTCGGCAATTGCATTCACGAATGCATGCGACTGATTTTAGTCGTGCTCAGAAGACCACTCTTCCAGAACGAGTACAAGGAAACAAACAACTAAGAGAAAGGACATTGTGACATCTTGTGGACAATCAGAGACTTACACCCGAGAACGAAGGAGACGGCCATCCAAAGAACAAGGCCTACGTCGAACCTCTCTCACTAAGCGGAACTCGGCCCACGAAGGTCTGGGCCCAACAGAGTTACCCCACAGATACCCAACGAAGACCTTAAACACGTAAATACATGCATTACACTTCTTACACATAAGAGTGGCAGTTCGGGGCAAGGTATTAGGGCTAAACTAAGCGTAGTTTACAAATGTATCCAAGTGTTGCTCTCTCTCTCTTTAAAGCGCCATCTTGTGTAACACGTGTCATATTGTGTTGGTCCGTAGAGAGCCTCGGTCTCATGACCACCTGAGTGGTCTGGCAGAGAGACTCGGTCTCATGACGCGCGGTCACGAGAGAGTATGCTCTCGTTCCAACGCTTTTCTTCAGACAATGAAATTCTCCGGTTGGAACCTTATTGATGATTAATGTTAAAAACATCCTAAATATGGATTGCATACATCATTTGACTTGTTTATACGACCTGTAACGGAACTTTTTGAGTTTTTGTCTGGAGGAAGTTCTCGTGCTTCATGAAGATGGATTACTGGGCTGAACATGCTAACAACAAGTAACTAAATGGTGGGCTTTATGGAACAAATCAGTCATTTATTGTCGAACTGGGATTCCTGGGACTGCCTTCTGATGAAGATCATCAAATATTTAGTGTTTTTTGTAGCTTCTGTTGACGCCAAAATGGCGGCTATTTCTTTGGCTATTTTGGGTTCTGAGCGCCGTTCTCAGATTATTCTTTTTCCGTAAAGTTTTTGAAATCTGACACAGCGGTTGCAGAGGATAAGTTTCTTTAATTCTGTGAATAACACTTGCATCTTTTATCAATGTTTATTATGAGTATTTCTGCAAAATCACCGGATGTTTTGGAATCAAAACATTACTGCACGTAACGCACCAATGTAAACTGAGATTCTTTGATATAAATATGCACATTATCGAACAAAACATACATGTATTGTGTAACATGATGTCCTATGAGTGTCATCTGATGAAGATCACCAAAGGTTAGTGATTCATTTTATCTATATTTCTGCTTTTTGTGACTCCTATCCTTGGCTCAAAAAATGGCTGTGTCTGTTTGACTTGGCTCTGACCTAACATAATCATATGTTGTGCTTTCGCTGTAAATCATTTTTGAAATCGGACACCATGGGTAGATTAACAAGATGTTTATCTTTCATTTGCTGTATTGGACTTGTTAATGTGTGAAAGTTACATATTTCAAAAAAATATTTCTGAATTTCGCGTGCTGCCTTTTCAGCGGAATGCTGTCGCTGTTCCGCTAGCGGAACCCCTGGGCTAGAAAGGTTAAATTGAGGTAATTGAGGTAATATGTATATGTAGGTAGAGTTATTAAAGTGACTATGCATAGATGATAACAGAGTAGCAGCAGCGTAAAAGAGAGGGCGAGGGGGCAATGCAAATAGTCTGGGTAGCCATTTAACTAGATGTTCGGGAGTCTTATGGCCTGGGGGTAGAAGCTGTTTAGAAGCCTCTTGGACCTAGACTTGTACTGGTACTGGTACTGCTTGCAGTGTGGTAGCAGTGAGAACAGTCTGAGTAGGGTGGCCTTCCTCTGACACCGCCTGGTATAGAGGTCCTGGATGGCAGGAAGTTTGGCCCCAGTGATGTACTTCATTGTCTGAAGTTGTCATTGATCAGGACTACCACTGTTGTGTCATTGGCAAACGTAATGATGGTGCTGGAGTCATGCCTGGCCGTGCAGTCATGAGTGAACAGGAAGTGACTGAGCACACACCCCTGAGGGGCCCCCATGTTGAGGATCAGCGTGGCGGATGTGTTGTTTCCTACCCATACCACGTGTTGTTACCTACCCTTACCTTCCTGACGGGAGGTCCAGGATCCAGTTGCAGAGGGAGGTGTTTAGTCCCAGGGTCCTTTGAGGGCACTATGGTGTTGATCGCTGAGCTGTAGTCAATGAATAGCATTCACACATAAGGATTCCTTTTGTCCAGGTGTGAAATGGCAGTGTGGAGTGCAATAGAGATTGCATCATCTGTTGGGGCGGTATGCAAATTGGAGTGGGTCTAGGGTTTCTGGGATAATGGTGTTGATTGTGAGCCATGACTAGCCTTTCAAAGCACTTCATGGCTACAGACGTGTGTGAGTGCTACGGGTCAGTAGTAATTTAGGCAGGATACCTTAGTGTTCTTGGGCACAGGGACTATGGTGGTCTGCTTGAAAATAGTTTAATATTCCAACAGGGGGATCCAATAGACAGGTCAAGGCAGGCAGGGGTCAGTAAACCAGAGGAAGGCAAAGGTACAGGTCGGCAGGCAGGCTCAGGGTCAGGAAAAGTGGTCAGGCAGGRGGGCTCAGAGTCAGGACCGGCAAGGGTCAAAACCAGGAAATAGGAGACAAAGGGTTGTGAGACATGGGTTTGACTCTGGACACATGAAAGGTGGGATGTATATGAAGGGTACGGGTAACAGAAGATGAACAGCAGAGGGGCTAATGATCTTGGGAATGGGCCGATAAACCGGGGGGAGAGTTTGCGGGATTCCACCCGGAGGGGCAGATCCCGGGTGGATAGCCATACCTTCTGCCTGAGAAGATACTGGGGAGCCGGGGTCCGATGGCGATCCGCTTGTCGTGGATACCTGGTCTTGAAGACTTGAGGAGGGCCGACCGGGCTCTCCTCCAGGTACGACGACAGCAGCGGACAAACATCTGGGCAGAAGGTATGCCGCCGACCTCTTCCTGCTCAGGGAAAGTGCGGGGGCTGATACCCCAGGGAACACTCAAAGGGTGATAGGCCCGTGGCAGAGCAGGGAAGGGTGTTGCGGGCGTATTCCACCTACACAAGCTGCTGGCTCCAGGTGGTGGGGTTGGCGGAGACCAGGCAGCGCAGGGTAGTCTCGAGGTCCTGGTTGGCTCGCTCCAACTGATCATTGGACTGGGGGTGGAAGCCAGAGGACAGGCTAGCCGATGACCCAATGACGGTCCAGAACACCTTCCAGAAGAGAGAACTGAGGGCCGCAGTCAGATACCATGTCTACAGGCAATCCATGGATCCGGAAGCCGTGCTGCACCATGACTTGGGTCGGCTCCTTGGTAGAGGGTAACTTGGGGAGAGGAAGGAAGTGGGCGGCCTTGGAAAAGCGATCCACCACGGTCATGGCGGTGTTGTCATCAGACGATGGGAYACCCGTGACAAAGTCCAGGGAGATGTGAGACCAGGGGCGATGTGGGCAGAGGTTGGACGAGGCCAGCCGACGCTTGTCGAGGCGTCTTCCGTGCATAGACCGTGCAGGCGGCGACGTCTGGAACCATGTTTGGCCACCAAAATCGTTGTCGCACGAAGGCAAACATCCGGTTATCAACCGGTGTCGCTCATTCAGCCGACAGAAACGGTTCTCCCCATTAAGCAGCGAGTCGGAGTCAGAGGCCAAGCCTTCTCTGGTCTCTACTCCTCCCGTTACGGGGTCTGAGACGCCGAAGCCTCCCACCATTAGCTCTGACAAATTGAAAACCCTCGTCATTGGCGACTCCATTACCCGCAGTAATTAATCATCCAGCAATCATACTGTTTACCAGGGGGCAGGGCTACCGACGTGAAGGCTAATCTGAAGATGGTGCTGGCTAAAGCTAAAACTGGCGAGTGTAGAGAGTATAGAGATAGTTATCCACGTCGGCACCAACGATGTTAGGATGAAACAGTCAGAGGTCACCAAGCGCAACATAGCTTCAGCGTGTAAATCAGCTAGAAAGATGTGTCGGCATTGAGGAATTGTCTCTGGCCCCCTCCCAGTTAGGGGGAGTGATGAMCTCTACAGCAGTCTCAACTCAATCGCTGGTTGAAAACTGTTTTCTGCCCCTCCCAAAAGATAGAATTTGTAGATAATTGGCTGTTAGCCAGCATGCCAGCTTAGTGGAGTCTGCCACTAGCACAATCAGTGTAGTCAGCTCAGCTATCCCCATTGAGACCGTGTCTGTGCCTCGACCTAGGTTGGTCAATACTAAACATGGTGGTGTTCGCCTTAGCAATCTCACTAGAATAAAGACCTCCTCCATTCCTGACATTATTGAAAGAGATTGTGATATCTCACATCTCAAAATAGGGCTACTTAATGTGAGATCCCTCACTTCCAAAGCAGTTATAGTCAATGAACTAATCACTGATCATAATCTTGATGTGATTGGCCTGACTGAAACATGGCTTAAGCCTGATGAATTTACTTCGTTAAATGAGGCCTCACCTCCTTGTTACACTAGTGACCATATCCCCCACGCATCCCGCAAAAGGCAGAGGTGTTGCTAATATTTACGATAGCAAATTTCAATTTACAAAAAAAAAAACTGACGTTTTCGTCTTTTGAGCTGCTAGTCATGAAATCTATGCAGCCTACTCAATCACGTTTTATAGCTACTGTTTACAGGCCTCCTGGGCCATATACAGCATTCCTCACTGAGTTCCTATCGGAGCTTGTAGTCATAGCAGATAATTTTCTAATTTTTGGTGACTAATATTCACATGGAAAAATCCACAGACCCACTCCAAAAGGCTTTCGGAGCCATCATCAACTCAGTGGGATTTGTCCAATATGTCTCCGGACCTACTCACTGCCACAGTCATACTCTGGACCTAGTTTTGTCCCATGGAATAAATGTTGTGGATCTAAATGTTTTACCTCATAATCCTGGACTATCTGTCCACCATTTTATTATGTTTGCAATCGCAACAAATAATCTGCTCAGACCCCAACCAAGGATCATCAAAAGCCGTGCTATAAATTCTCAGACAACCCAAAGATTCCTTGATGCCCTTCCAGACTCCCTCTGCCTACCCAAGGACGTCAGAGGACAAAAATCAGTTAACCACCTAACTGAGGAACTCAATTTAATCTTGCGCAATACCCTAGATGCAGTCGCACCCCTAAAAACATTTGTCATAAGAAACTAGCTCCCTGGTATAGAGAAAATACCCGAGCTCTGAAGCACGCTTCCAGAAAATTGGAACGGAAATGGCGCCACACCAAACTGGAAGTCTTCCGACTAGCTTGGAAAGACAGTAGCGTGCAGTATCGAAGAGCCCTCAGTGCTGCTTAATCATCCTATTTTTCCAACTTAATTGAGGAAAATAAGAACAATCCGAAATGTATTTTTGATACTGTCGCAAAGCTAACTAAAAATCAGCATTCCCCAGGACAGGATGGCTTTCACTTCAGCAGTAATAAATTCATGAACTTCTTTGAGG
Organism: Salvelinus sp. IW2-2015; assembly: GCF_002910315.2. NCBI lineage: Eukaryota > Metazoa > Chordata > Actinopteri > Salmoniformes > Salmonidae > Salvelinus > Salvelinus sp. IW2-2015. The sequence goes on from NC_036856.1 coordinate 31,494,422, forward strand.
AAAAGATCATGATCATTAGAAAGCAAATTACGGACWCCTCTTTAAATCTGCGTATTCCTCCAAAGCTCAGTTGTCCTGAGTCTGCACAACTCTGCCAGGAACAAGGATCAAGAGAGACACTCAAGTGTTTTAGTACTTTATCTCTTCACACAATGATGAAAATAATTAGGGCCTCTAAACCTTCAAGTTACATACTGGACCCTATTCCAACTAAACTACTGAAAGAGCTGCTTCCTGTGCTTGGCCCTCCTATGTTGAACATAATAAATGGCTCTCTATCCACCAGATGTGTACCAAACTCACTAAAAGTGGCAGTAATAAAGCCTCTCTTGAAAAAGCCAAACCTTGACCCAGAAAATATAAAAAACTATCGGCCTATATCGAATCTTCCATTCCTCTCAAACATTTTAGAAAAAGCTGTTGCGCAGCAACTCACTGCCTTCCTGAAGACAAACAATGTATACGAAATGCTTCAGTCTGGTTTTAGACCCCATCATAGCACTGAGACTGCACTTGTGAAGGTGGTAAATTACCTTTTAATGGCGTCAGACCGAGGCTCTGCATCTCTCCTCGTGCTCCTAGACCTTAGTGCTGCTTTTGACACCATCGATCACCACATTCTTTTGGAGAGATTGGAAACCCAAATTGGTCTACACGGACAAGTTCTGGCCTGGTTTAGATCTGATCTGTCAGAAAGATATCAGTTTGTCTCTGAATGGTTTGTCCTCTGACAAATCAACTGTAAATGTCGGTGTTCCTCACGGTTCCGTTTTAGGACCACTATTGTTTTCACTATATATTTTACCTCTTGGGGATGTCATTCGAAAACATAATGCTATGCGGATGACACACAGCTGTACATTTCAATGAAACATGGTGAAGCCACAAAATTGCCCTCGCTGGAAGCCTGTGTTTCAGACATATGTAAGTGGATGGCTGCAAATTTTCTAATTTTAAACTCGGACAAAACAGATATGCTTGTTCTAGGTCCCAAGAAACAAAGAGATCTTCTGTTGAATCTGACAATTAATCTTGATGGTTGTACAGTCGTCTCAAATAAAACTGTGAAGGACCTCAGCGTTACTCTGGACCCTGATCTCAATTTTGACGAACATATCAAGACTGTTTCAACCATCACTCATTCATATATCTTTATGTACATATTCTTTATCCCTTTACACTTGTGTGTGTATAAGGTAGTAGTTGTGGAATTGTTAGGTTAGATTACTCGTTGGTTATTACTGCATTGTCGGAAACTAGAAGCACAAGCTATTCGCTACACTCGCATTAACATCTGCTAACCATGTGTATGTGACAAATAAAATTTGATTTGATTAAGGACAGCTTTTTTCCATTTACGTAACATTGCAAAAATCTGAAATTCTCTGTCCAAAAATGATGCAGAAAAATGTATCCATGCTTTTGTCACTTCTAGGTTAGACTACTGCAATGCTCTACTTTCCGGCTTCCCGAATAAAGCACAAAATAAACTTCAGTTAGTGCTAAATACGGCTGCTAGAATCCTGACTAGAACCCCCAAAAATGTATCATATTACTCCAGTGCTAGCCTCTCTACACTGGCTTCCTGCTAAGGCTAGGGCTGATTTCAAGGTTTTACTGCAGACCTACAAAGCATTAGATGGGCTTGCTCCTACCCATCTTTCCGATTTGGTCCTGCCGTACATACCTACACGGATGCTATGGTCACAAGACGCAGGCCTCCTAATTGTCCCTAGAATTTTTCAGCAAACAGCTGGAGGCAGGGCTTTCTCCTATAGAGCTCCATTTTTATGGAATGGTCTGCCTACCCATGTGAGAGACGCAGACTCGGTCTCAAGCTTTAAGTCTTTACTGAAGACTCATCTCTTCAGTAGGTCCTATGCTTGAGTGTAGTCTGGCCCAGGAGTGTGAAGGTGAATGGAAAGGCACTGGAGCAACGTACCGCCCTTGCTGTCTCTTCCTGGCCGATTCCCCTCTCTCTACTGGGATTCTCTGCCTCTAACCCTATTACAGGGGCTGAGTCACTGGCTTACTGGTGCTCTTCCATGCCGTCCCTAGGAGGGGTGCGTCACTTGAGTGGGTTGAGTCACTGACGTGGTCTTCCTGTCTTGGGTTGTGCCGTGGCAGAGATCTTTGTGGGCTATACTCGGCCTTGTCTCAGGATGGTAAGTTGGTGTTTGAAGATATCCCTCTAGTGGTGTGGGGGCTGTGCTTTGTCAAAGTGGGTGGGGTTATATCCTGCCTGTRTGGCCCTGTCCGGGGGTATCATCGGATGGGGCCACAGTGTCTCCTGACCCCTCCTGTCTCAGCCTCCACTATTTATGCTGCAGTAGTTTGTGTGTCGGGGGCCTAGAGTCAGTCTGTTATATCTGAATTATTTCTCCTGTCTTATCCGGTGACCTGTATGAATTTAAGTATGCTCTCTTTCTCTCTTTCGGAGGACCTGAGCCCTAAGACCATGCCTCAGGACTACCTGGCATGATGACTCCTTGTTGTCCCCAGTCCACCTGGCCGTGCTGCTGCTCCAGTTTCAACRYRTCTGCCTGCGGCTATGGAACCTTGACCTGTTCACTGTGATTATTATTATTTGACCATGATGGTCATTTATGAACATTTAAACATCTTGCCCATGTTCTGTTATAATCTCCACCCGGCACAGCCAGAAGAGGACTGGCCACCCCTCATAGCCTCGTTCCTTTCTAGGTTTCTTCCTAGCTTTTGGCCTTTTTAGGGAGTTTTTCCTAGCCACCGTGCTTCTACACCTGCATTGCTTGCTGTTTGGGGTTTTAGGCTGGGTTTCTGTACAGCACTTTGATATATCAGCTGATGTAAGAAAGGCTATATAAATACACTGCTCAAAAAAATAAAGGGAACACTTAAACAACACAATGTAACTCCAAGTCAATCACACTTCTGTGAAATCAAACTGTCCCTTGGAAGCAACACTGATTGACAATAAATTTCACATGCTGTTGTGCAAATGGAATAGACAAAAGGTGGAATTATAGGCAATTAGCAAGCACCCCAATAAAGGAGTGGTTCTGCAGGTGGTGCCACAGACCACTTCTCAGTTCCTATGCTTCCTGGCTGATGTTTGGTCACTTTTGAATGCTGGCGGTGCTTTCACTCTAGTGGTAGCATGAGACGGAGTCTACAACCCACACAAGTGGCTCAGGTAGTGCAGCTCATCCAGGATGGCACATCAATGCGAGCTGTGGCAAGAAGGTTTGCTGTGTCTGTCAGCGTAGTGTCCAGAGCATGGAGGCGCTACCAGGAGACAGGCCAGTACATCAGGAGACGTGGAGGAGGCCGTAGGAGGGCAACAACCCAGCAGCAGGACCGCTACCTCCGCCTTTGTGCAAGGAAGAGCAGCTGGAGCACTGCCAGAGCCCTGCAAAATGACCTCCAGCAAGCCACAAATGTGCATGTGTCTGCTCAAACGGTCAGAAAACAGACTCCATGAGGGTGGTATGAGGGCCCGACGTCCCCAGGTGGGGGTTGTGCTTACAGCCCAACACCGTGAGGACGTTTGGCATTTGCCAGAGAACACCAAGATTGGCAAATTCGCCACTGGCGCCCTGTGCTCTTCACAGATGAAAGCAGGTTTCACACTGAGCACATGAGCACATGTGACAGACGTGACAGAGTCTGGAGACGCCGTGGAGAACGTTCTGCTGCCTGCAACATCCTCCAGCATGACCGGTTTGGCTGGGTCAGTCATGGTGTGGGGTGGCATTTCTTTGGGGGCCGCACAGCCCTCCATGGGCTCGCCAGAGGTAGCCTGACTGCCATTAGGTACCGAGATGAGATCCTCAGACCCCTTGTGAGACCATATGCTGGTGCGGTTGGCCCTGGGTTCCTCCTAATGCAAGACAATGCTAGACCTCATGTGGCTGGAGTGTGTCAGCAGTTCCTGCAAGAGGAAGGCATTGATGCTATGGACTGGCCCGCCCGTTCCCAGACCTGAATCAATTGAGCACATCGATGTCTCGCTCCATCCACCAACGCCACGTTGCAACCACAGACTGTCCAGGAGTTGGCGGTGCTTTAGTCCAGGTCTGGGAGGAGATCCCTCAGGAGACCATCCGCCACCTCATCAGGAGCATGCAGGCGTTGTAGGGAGGTCATACAGGCACGTGGAGGCCACACACACTACTGAGCCTCATTTTGACTTGTTCTAAGGACATTCAATCAAAGTTGGACTAGCCTGTAGTGTGGTTTTTCCACTTTAATTTTGAGTGTGACTCCAATCCAACTCCTGGGTTTGATAAATTTGATTTCCATTGATAATTTGTGTGATTTTGTTGTCAGCACATTCAACTATGTAAAGAAAAAAGTATTTAAGAAGAATATTTCATTCATTCAGATCTAGGATGTGTTATTTTAGTGTTCCCTTTATTTTTTTGAGCAGTGTACATTTGATTTGATGGCTGATCTCGGGCTCCGGGGTGGTAGCTGTGGGGTTATAGGGGCGAGACAGGGCATCCGGCGTGACATTCTTGGACCCCGGCTGGTAGGAGAGGGAAAAGTTGAACCGGGTAAACAGCAGGGCCCATCTCGCCTGCCTGGAGATGAGGCGCTTGGCAGTGCGGAGATAATCCAGGTTTTTGTGGTCCGTCCAGACAATGAACAGATGTTCTGCCCCTTCGAGCCAGTACCTCCATTCCTCCAATGCCATCTTCACCGCGAGAAGCTCCCGATTCCTCACATCGTAATTCCTCTCCGTGGCGGTGAGGCGGTGGGAGAAGGCGGCACAGGGATGCAGCCTAAGGTCCAGTGCAGAACGTTGGGACTGAACAGCCCCCACTTCGACATCCGAAGCGTCGGCCTCCACCACCACTGATGGGAAGGGTCCGGATGAAGCAGGATTGGAGCCGTGGTGAAGCCGTGTTTAAGGTCCCGGAACGCCCGGTCCGAGACCGCGGACCACGTGAATGGAACCTTGGTAGAGGTGAGGGCAGACGGGGGAGGCCAGGGTGCTGTAACCCTGGATAAAAGCAGCAATAAAAGTTGGCAAACCCCAGGAAGCATTGCAGCTGCACCATGGACGTAGACTGAGGCCAATCCCCCACCACCTTCACTTTCTCGGGATCCATCTTGACCGGATGTTATCGAAACATTCCGCTAGCGGAACCCCTAGCCATAAAAAGGTTATTAACAAGTGACATCAATAAGGGATCATAGCTTTCACCTGGATTCACCTGGTCAGTCTGTCATGAAAAGCAGGTGTTCCTAATGTTTTATACACTCAGTGTGTGTGGGTGCAGGTATGGGGTTGTGTGGGCTAACTATCGAGTTTCCAGACTCATTCTTTAATGAGAAAATGAGATACGAAAAGTGATGAGGAAATGGGAGAGGTGTTGTACGGAGGAGAGTAACTGTTCTTACCTTCTACTACAGCCAGCGGGATGTGGAGATTGTCCGTCTGACTGTTGAGGCAGCACTGGGTAGAGTAGAACGTTGACGGGACAACCCCACGGTTGGCGGCGGCAACCACCTGTTCCTCYAGGTCCTGCCACACGGCAGCTAGGTCCCGGTCAAACTCCTGGTCCAAGGACACATGGGTGGCAGCCTGCTTCTCACCTGATCAATAACCAATATCACAAGAAATAAATTGATCAATCAATCAGGTCATTATGGATCAAACAAGCACTATCCAGTACAACATAGACTTCTGCCTGGGAAATTCAATATATTAATAACACAACTTCACAAGGACATTGTGGATCAAAACAATTAGTGTGAGTGGGTTGGTGCAAAAGGGATACATACACTACCCTCCGTATGCATTTGGACAGTGAAGCTAAAATATTCAATTTGGCTCAATACTGCAGCATTTTGGAATTGAATGGTGAATAACGTATTGTGTCAAAAAAATGCTAATCTCCCCTGTTATTGGTAATGGTGATAGGTTATCGTGTTGTTGAAGCCTCTAATCTTCATTATCAGGATTAATTTCGAAGTGTTCAGAAATATCTTATCTACTCAACTACTAAAGTCATCATTCACCATTCTGTTTCTATTGGGCAAAACATAACAACCAAAACAAATCTATTCAACTAGTGTGTAGTCACAAGCTTGATGTAGTCATTGCGTGCTAGGAATATGGGACCAAATACTAAACGTTTTAAAGTAGTCATACACCAAGAGATGAAGATGAACCAAAACCCGATCGCGAAATAATGCTTTTTGGGGCATTCATTGATGGAAATACCAGCTGATGTAAATACATTTGAAGGGTCATGCTCATCTGTCTATGGGTTCATTTGAATAATTTCGTAGAATTAAATTGGTGTTAAATTCATTAAATCACACACAGCATACAGATGGAGCCTTTTAGCAGAAAATCTGTCAGGCAGCACTTTTATAAGCCAATCATTGCGCAACAATTCTAAATGCAATGTTATACAAAAAAATATTTTTGGGGTTACCATTAAAAATAGCTAATATTAAAATTTCTCAACTGGTAATTGAAGCACGATTCCCATTCGCCATTCAAATGCATAGGCAACGGAAGGCAGGGTTCATCAATGCATCACACACCACTTTGCAATGAGCTGGAGGCAGTATTGATTTTGAAAACATATAGCTACTTAATTATTTGAAACCTGAATGTCTTACTACATACGAGGCATGTTTTGCCTCGCTACAAAGCAGCCCAGGCAAAAACCCGACCATATGGAGGCCATTACTGAAACCCGTAGCCTATTTCTCTCCTGTTCTATTGGTTTTCAACTTTCTTTCCTTGTCTAGTAGCCAAATGCACATTCGCGTGTAGCCTACTGCCTTGAGCGCATTGCTGTGCTAATAATGTTAAGAAATAATAATTGATCAACATTAAGCGAAACGTTTTAGTTCACATTTTATTATGTATCCTAGTGGTTGTATTAATTTGTGATCTATCGTCCCAGAACTGTCCCAGAGTCTGTTTGGGCTATTTATTTCTCAAGAAGCTGACCAACATAATGTCAACTTTTGTACTACGGGAGATAGTAGATTGACATAGGCTCATAGGTGGCCTTTCTATAAGGTTAGGGGAAGCTAAGCTTTCCCTAAGTAAATTTAATTAAATTGCCAAATGAGTCTACTCACCTAATTAGCCTACCTAATTAACCCACTCCTGTCCATACAGAAAGAAATAAAATCCTTCCAAATAGGCTACTAAAGCATGATTTGGCCACAGAGGATCATTAAATAAGTTGGAGTGTTTTAAATCGTAATCCCTAAAGTCAGAAGGAAAGGCATAGTGTGCTGCAAATACCAAATAGATGATTGTTGAGTTGAGACTGTCAGTGAAATATAGAGAAGACCAACCAGCCAGGCATATCCCAATATTTAAAAATTAAATCGTGGGAAAACATTGTTTGTAAAGTGTGCTGTAAAGAGAAGACAATGAATAGAATGATCAGCCATATCCCCAGTGTAAATTAAAAGTGCTGCAGTCCAAATGTCTAGTGCCACATTTCATAACGGAAACCCTGACACACACACACAGAGAGACGACGACACACACACACAATGGCGCGCACCCGCCCACGGCACGCACCCTTTCCACAACGCGCACCCACACACACACCGACCGACGGCACACCGACACGCGCACACCGACGACGACACACACAAACGACATGCGCACACACACCGACGACACGCGCACACACACACCGACGACACGCACACACACACCGACGGACACGCACACACAACCGACGCACGCACACGACACGCACACACAATGGCGCGCACCGCCCACGGCACGCACCCTTTCCACAACGCGCACCCACACACACCGACCGACGGCACACCGACACGCGCACACCGACGACGACACACACAAACGACATGCGCACACACACCGACGACACGCGCACACACACACCGACGACGCCACACACACACCGACGACACGCACACACACACCGCGACACGCACCACACACCGACCCCCCCCCCCCCCCCGCAACCACTGACGACGCGCACGGGAACTTTGAACATTTCTACAAAGTGCAGTCGCAAAGCACTATGATGAAACTGGCTCTCATGAGGACCACTACAGGAAGGGAAGACCCAGAGTTACCTCTGCTGCAGAGGATAAGTTCATTAGTTAACTGCACCTCAGAAATTGCAGCCCAAATAAATGCTTTACAGAGTTCAAGTAACAGACACATCTCAACATCAACTGTTCAGAGGAAACAGCGTGAATCAGGCCTTCATGGTCGAATTGCTGAAAGGAAACTAATACTAAAAGGACACCAATAAGAAGAAGAGACTTCCTTGTACGAAGAAACTCGAGCAATGGACATTAGACCGGTGGAAATCTGTCCTTTGGTCTGATGAGTCAATTTTTGGTTCCAATTGCCGTGTCTTTGTGAGACGCAGAGTAGGTGAACAGATGATCCTCGAATGTGTGGTTCCCACCGTGAAGCATGGAGGAGGTGGTGTGATGGTGCTTTTCTGATGACACTGTCAGGGGATTTATTTAGAATTCAAGGCACACTTAACCAGCATGGCTACCACAGCATTATGCAGCGATTCACCATCCCATCTGGTTTGCATTTAGTGGGACTATCATTTGTTTTTCAACAGGACAATGACCTAAAACACACCTCCAGGCTGTGTAAGGGCTATTTGACAAAGGAGAGTGATGGAGTGCTGCATCAGATGACCTGGCCTCCACAATCACCCGACCTCAGCCAAATTGAGATGGTTTGGGATGAGTTGGACCGCAGAATGAAGGAAAAAAAGCGAACAAGTGCTCAGCATATGTGGGAACTCCTTCAAGAATGTTGGAAAAACATTCCATGTGAAGCTGGTTGAGAGAATGACAAGTGTGCAACGCTGTCATCAAGGCAAAGGGTGGCTACTTTGAACGACCTTTGTTTAACATATATATATACACATACACACACACAGTTATTTAGCAGCTTTAAATATGTGACTGGGGAGCAATGCTTGGCGGTGAAATTTGTGTGTGTCAGTCTTACCCTCTGCCAGGCGGCGTTCGTGGCCAAAGTAGACCCTGGTAGCAGAGCTGTTGATGCAGGGTAGGGGCAGCTGGGGTAGTGCCACCTCACACACCCCTGGCACATTCTGGAGGAACAGGTAGAGTAAGAACATACTGTTAACACACACTGAAGCCGAACATCACACACACACTAAAATATAGCCTGTGCAAGACTCACTATCGGACTCTGCATGCTGAGTTAGTGTTATAATAATCAGACTTAAAATTGGGTTCAGCTCGCACACACAGCTTCCTCACTGGCCATAGTGGAGGGTAAGAACACGCGCGCGCACACACACACACACACCAGCTTCCTCACTGGCCATAGTGGAGGGTAAGAACACGTGCGCGCACAACACACCACAGCTTCCTCACTGGCCATAGTGGAGGGTAAGAACACGCGCGCGCGCGCACACACACAGCTTCCTCACTGGCCATAGTGGAGGGTAAGAACACGTGCGCGCACACACACACACACAGCTTCCTCACTGGCCATAGTGGAGGGTAAGAACACGCGGCGCGCGCGCACACACAACACAGCTTCCTCACTGGCCATAGTGGAGGGTAAAGAACACGCGCGCACACACACACAAATGCACAAGCACTGACTCATCCAGACAAAGCTCAGCACATTTCCGATTCCTAAAAGCACACACTAGAAGTCTACTAGAAGCAACTTATTTTAATAACCAAACTCTGTTAAATGACATCGAGATTCTGGGGCTGACGCATAGGCTTCAAGTACTTTGATGTATTAATCAGAGAGCAGTACTAATATAACAGGTTTGTGAAGGACCAGTTCTGTAGTGTGTGTGTGTGTGTGTCCACATATTTGAGATGAATTGTCAGATTTCAGGTGAATGTTTCTTCAGAAACAGTGGGACAGAGTGTGACATAACAGTCTATCACGCCAAGGCCTTGTTCATGGGTATAGAGGTACACTCTAAGGAAGGCTCCCTGAGGTTGTATTGCGGTTATGTATAGGTTGTGCTGTCATCTTGTTTTCATGTCTATGAGGAAGGCTCCCTGCAATCAATGTGTTAAGGTTGTTTTAAGGTTGTGATAGGGTTGTATTAACATTGTGAGTGTTACCCTGTAGACGTAGAGGTACTCCCGGAGGAAGGCTCCCTGCTGTGTGGAGGTCTGCTGGCTGTCGTTGGTGAAGATGTGTCTGAAGGCTGAGACAGCGTTCTCTGGTTGGCGCAGCGTAAAGGACTGGCGGCCGATAGTGAAGTTGATATGGTCCTCAGCCAGGGACCAGCCTTTACCCTTATATACCTGCATGGCCTGGCAGTAACACCGCAACGCATGGCGCTTCTACAGCGAGTGAGAGAGAGGTGGCATGTAGGGGGGGACGAAGACAGTGAGGGGGAAAGAGGAGAGAGGGATAGAGAGGGTGGAGAAGAGGGAACGAGGTACAGGTAGAGAGGGAGAGCAAGAAGATGGAACATAAAGAAAGAAAGAAAAGCAAAGCAGAAAATGACAGAACAGATGGGAAAACGAGAGGGAAAGAGAACAATCAGTCAAAAGTTATAAATGGAATGCTCTAACGGTTCTAGAACTTCATTCACATCATGCTGCTCTGAACATAGAAGACTACAAAAGTCTTAAACCTCTCTGACCCACCTAGCTACCTGTAAATCACCAGTCTGTCTCAGATCACCTTGTTCTGTTCATCTGGTGATCAAATGTTTTTTTAAATTAGTAATAAATGTCAGCAAACATGAATAACATTGTTCTGTTTTTAAAAGGCCTGGCTGTGGTTAACACACACACACACACACATGCACAAACACAGGTACGCACAAACACAAATATGCACAAACACAAGTTGTGTTCCACTCACTTGTCCTGCCTTGCTGAAGCGGTGTCCTGCCAGGATCATGTGGAAGGCAAACTTCCTGACCATGGGGTTTCGCATGTTAATGAAGCAGTGGGCTGCCTGCTCCAATAGGAGGGCAGAACACAGATCAGAGTCCTGAGAGCGAGATTGAGACATAGTTAGACAGGTTAGTTAATACCATGGACCTATCACACACACACATTAATTTAACATTTATTTGTACAGAGAGACCTGTTCAAGACAGTGGCAGGCAGCAACATTACAAAAGTTTCACACATACAGTTGAAGTCAGAAGTTCACATACACCTTAGCCAAATACATTTAAACTCAGTATTTCACAATTCCTGACATTTAATCCTAGTAAAAATTCCTTGTCTCAGGTCAGTTAGGATCACCACTTTATTTTAAGAATGTGAAATGTCAGAATAATAGTAGAGAGAATGATTTCTTTCAGCTTTTATTTCTTTCATCACATTCCCAGTGGGTCAGAAGTTTACATACACTCCATTTGTATTTGGTAGCATTGCCTTTAAATTGCTTAACTTGGGTCAAACGTGTCTGGTAGCCTTCCACAAGCTTCCCACAATAAGTTGGGTGAATTRTGGCCCATTCCTCCTGACAGAGCTGGTGTAACTGAGTCAGGTTTGTAGGCCTCCTTGTTCGCACACGCTTTTTCAGTTCTGCCCACATATTTTCTATAGGATTGGGGTCAGGGTTTTGTGATGGCCACTCCAATACCTTGACTTTTGTGGCAAAATGGCTTAAGGACAACACTTTGGAAGTATGCTTGGGGTCATTGTTCTTTTGGAAGACCCATTTGCGACCAAGCTTTAACTTCCTGACTGATGTCTTGAGATGTTGCTTCAATATATCCACAATTTTCCTCGCTCATGATGTCATCTATTTTGTGAAGTGCACCAGTCCCTCCTGCAGCAAAGCACCCTCACAACATGATGCTGCCACCCCAGTGCTTCACGGTTGTGATGGTGTTCTTTGGCTTGCAAGCGTCCCTCTTTTTCCTCCAAACATAACGATGGTCATTATGGCCAAACAGTTCTATTTTTGTTTCATCAGACAAGAGGACATTTCTCCAAAAAGTACGATCTTTGTCCCCATGTGCAGTTGCAAACTGTAGTCCGCTTTTTTTATGGCGGTTTTGGAGCAGTGGCTTTTTCCTTGCTGTGGATATAGATACTTTTGTACTCGTGAAGATGCTGGAGGAAACACGGTCCTTTGCTGTTGTTCTGGGATTGATTTGCAATTCTCGCATCAAAGTACGTTCATCTCTAGGAGACAGAACACGTCTCCTTCCTGAGCAGTATGATGGCTGCCTGGTCCCATGGTGTTTATACTTCCGTACTATTGTTTGTACAGATGAACGTGGTGCATTTGGAAATTGCTCCCAAGGATGAACCAGACTTGTGGAGGTCTACAATCTTCTTTCTGAGGTCTTGGCTGATTTCTTTTGATTTTCCCATGATGTCAAGCAAAGAGGCACTGAGTTTGAAGGTAGGCCTTGAAATACATCCACAGGTACACCTCCAATTGACTCAAATGATGTCAATTAGCCTATCAGAAGATTCTAAAGCCATGACAATTTTCGGGAATTGTCCAAGCTGTTTCAAGGCACAGTCAACTTAGTGTATGTAAACTTCCGACTTCAACTGTATATGATACACGTAACATTCAATAATCTGACTTCCACAGAGATGCACAGAGCCAGAGGTCAATCTACAGAATAAAAACATAGAACCTGTGGTCCCAATGAGAAGTAGTGTGTACTTCTCACCTCACTGGTCATCTTGATGAGGAGGGTAGCAGCATCAGAGTACTTGGCCTGACTCTTCAGTACCTCAGCACTGAACAGAGCACAACGCTCAGCTAGGACCTTGTTCCTGTAGGGGGTGACATTTATAAAACATTCATACACACTACCACAGGAGTGGGAGAGCCAGTGCATTGTAGTTGTGTATTTTGTGACTTGTATGCGGCTGTTGAGCTATGAGGCTGGGTATTTTAGCTTACTGGATATTGTTAATCAATGTGTGTTTTTGTGACAACACATGCAGCTGTGTGTGTTAATGCCGTACTTGCACACATCTCTGTAGGTCTGAATTGCCGTGTCCATATAGTGTGCTGGATACGGCCGTGGAGCCCCACCCTGGAGAAACGCAGACACTGCTGCCATCTCCTATAGACAGACCGACAGAGAGCGAGAGAGAGAGAGATAACGAGAAAGAGGGTGCAGCAATATGAGAGGAAAATGATAACCATTTAAAATGTATCCATTTCTCATATATCTAAATAACAATTAGTGTTGAGTGTCATAAGTGGTAATATGGTAGGTGTGTGGAGGATAGGAAGGGACACGTCACAGCTCCAGACCACATCAGACTGTCAAAAATATTCTGGCTATAAGAGTCTCAAACACACGCACCTGTACCTTCATGACAATGTACTGTGTGTGTGCATGTGACGTGTGTGTGAGCGTGTACAGTATTCACTTGTTTATCTGTGTAGGTTCTCTTTGAGTGTTGTGGCAGAAGAATCAGAATTAGTTCAGTAATATAGATTATTAAGATATCTTATCTGCATAATATGCTTATTTGATTGAACTGTTGAACTCTTGTTATTAGAATGTATCCCTTTGGACTCTGGTGTTGGCAGTTGCACTTCCTCCCTCATATGGGCCCCAGTCATCTGGGGCCCAGAGAGGGGAGAAATCAGGCTTGTCTATCACATGTCCCTGTTGCTATGCAGAATATCAGAAAGAGAAGAGGACAGGCTGGAACATTGTCTTCATATGTGAATGTGTCTTTACCTATTTTAAACCATGTGATTAAATGACAACCAATTACTTGGTTGTCATACTTGGTTGTCACAGAATGTCTGTGCGCCACTCACTCCCTCCTTTGACCTTGGGGGAGATCAGGTCTGAGAAAAGATGTGTGGGGTAGTGTCTGGAACCACTGTACGTCATCTCTGATGTAGCACCTATCTTGGGATAGTGTATAACCCAGAGGCTCACTCCCCTCAGGACTTTACAATTGATTTATGCTATAGAATGAGTTGCTGTTTCTGTACTGTGAAGTACCAGGGACGAGATCTTAGGGGGCTAACTCTGTACAATAAGAAAAGTCTTCATAACAAATCCCATCTGGCTGGGGGATACTGCTTTCTCATATATCAAGTATCACCTTGTGACCCATTCCATACATCTGTTGTTTGTCATGTAGACTAAGAAGGTGTATCTTTGCTATAAAATATATTTTGCATTCTTTGTATGTCAGAGCTGCTCGCTGTTGAGTCGCCAGCCTCATTATTGCAGAGCAATTACTCTATGCCGCATTATAAATAAGTTGTGAATAAAGTAATATCCTGATCAGTGATTGACCTTGTCTCTCCTCCTTATTGATTAGAATTTCCACAACAGTGTGTGTGTGCGCGCCACATCTCTCTCTCCCTTTCTGTGTGTGTGTTCTCACCAGCGCCCCAGCGGCATAGAGCATGGCCTGGTCAGATAAGAAGTCCTTCTTGGCCGTGTGGTAGCAGCTGTAGGCCAGCTCATAGTGCTGAACCAGGAAACACAGGTCAGCCATCTTCCTGATCTGCAGCTCAGGGGCTTCTGGATGATAGCTGATGATATTACACAGGGCAGAGGTCAGAGGTCATATACTCAGCTGAGGTATAGGTGGAGGTGTTAGAAAACAAAGTCAGACTCAAATGGAACCCTATTCTCCTATTGACAGCAATACGTTTGACCAGGGCCAAAAAAGCTCTGGTCAAAAGTAGTGCACTGTAGTGAATAGGGTGCCATTTGGGACACATCCAAACTGTACAGTGCATTCGGTAAGCATTCAGACCCCTTGACTTTTTTTTTCACGTTGTTACATTACAGCCATATTCTAAAATTGATCAAATAAATAACAATCTCAATCTACACACAAAATCCCATAATGACAAGGGGGAAAAAAGTTTGTTATAATTTGTGCAAATATATTAGAAATAAAAAACAAATATCTTATTTACATAAGTATTCAGACCCTTTGCTATGAGACTCGAAATTGAGCTCAGGTGCATCCTGTTTCCATTGATCATCCTTGAGATGTTCCTACAACTTAAATGGAGTCCATCTGTGGCAAATTCAATTGATTCTACAAAAGCTGAAGGACATATGCACATGCAGGTACTTTCCGCAGGTGCTGGATTTGTTGGCAAAATCTGGTTGCTTGTCATTTTGTACAAGCTGGACATCCTATTAGATCTCTGAGATACATTGGAATAGAAATGGTAAAGATGTCACGCAGGGGAGGGGACATTGAGAGGAAACTTCAAGTAAATAAATATCACCTGGGAGCATGAGCAGTAGTGTGCTGCGTTTTTAAATTAAATTGATTGGAAATGATTTGGAAAGGCACACACCAGTCAATATAAAGGTCCCACAGTTGACAGTGCATATCAGAACAAAAACCAAGCCATGAGGTCGAAGGAATTGTCCGAAGAGCTCAGAGATAGGATTGTGTCGAGGCACAGATCTGGGGAAGGGTACCAAAAAATGTCTGCATCATTGAACGTACCCAATAACACAATGGCCTCCATCATTCTTAAAATGGCAGAAGTTTGGAACCACCAAGACTCTTCCTAGAGCTGTCTGCCCGGCCAAACTGAGCAATCGGGGGAGAAAGGCCTTGGTCAGGGAGGTGACCAAGAACCCGATGGTTACTTTGACAGAGCTCCAGAGTTCCTCTGTGGAGATGGGAGAACCTTCCAGAAAAACAACCATCTCTGCAGCACTCCACCAATCAGGCCTTTATGGTAGAGTGGCCAGATGGAAGCCACTCCTCAGTAAAAAGGCATGACAGCCCGCTTGAAGTTTGCTAAAAGGAACCTAAAGGACTCTCAGAACATGAGAAACAAGATTCTCTGGTCTGATAAAAAACTAAATTGAACTCTTTGGCCTGAATGCCAAGCGTCACGTCTGGAGGAAACCTGGCACCATCCCTACGGTAAAGCATTGTGGTGGCAGCATCATGCTGTGGGGATGTTTTTCAGCAGCAAGGACTAGGAGACTAGTCAGGATCGAGGGAAAGATAAACGGAGCAAAGTACAGAGAGATCCTTGATGTTAACCTGCTCCAGACCGCTAAGGACCTCAGACTGGGGCGAAATAAATCACAGACAGTTTCACCTGCAATGCACCCCCACACATCCTCCTCAATGCTTCACAGTGGGAACCACACACGCAGAGATCATCCATTAACCTACATTGCGTCTCACAAAGACACGGCGTTTGGAACCAAAAATCTAAAATTTGGACTCCTCAGACCAAAGGACAGATTTCCACCGGTCTAATGTCCATTGCTCGTGTTTCTTGGCCCAAACAAGTCTCTTCCCTTTCCTTTCTTATTGGTGTCCTTTAGTAGTGGTTTCTTTGCAGCAATTCGACCATGAAGGCCTGATTCACGCTGTTCCCTCTGAACAGTTGTTGTTGAGATGTGTCTGTTACTTGAACTCTATGAGGTGCAGATAATTGCTCATTGCTGAGACTGGTAACTAATGAACTTATCCTCTGCAGCAGAGTTAACTCTGGGTCTTCCTTTTCTGTGGCGGTCCTCACGAGAGCCAGTTTCATCATAGCACTTGAAGAAACTTCTTGAAATTACCTTCATGTCTTAAAGTCATGATGGACTGTCATTTCTCTTTGCTTATTTGAGCTGTTCTTGCCATAATATGGACTTGGTCTTTTAGCAAATAGAGCTTTCTTCTGTACACCACCACTACCTTGTCACAACACAACTGATTGCCTCAAACAGATTACCCCATGAAGCTGGTTGAGAGAATGCCAAAAGTGTGCTAAGCTGTCAAGGCAAAAGGTGGCTAAAGAATCTCAAATATAAAATATGTTTTGATTTGGTAACACTTTTCTGGTTACTACATGTATGTTATTTCATAGTTTTGATGTCTTCACTATTATTCTACAATGTAGAAAATAGTCAAAAATAAAGATAAACCCTGGAATGAGTAGGTGTCCAAACTTTTGACTGGTACTGTATGTAAATGTGATATTTCGTAAAAAAAAATAAAAAAAAAATGGCTTTGTCATTATGGGGTATCATGTGTAGATTGATGAGGGGGGAAAAACGATTTAATCAATTTTAGAATAAGTAACTTAATAAAATGTGGAAAAAGTCAAGGGGTCTGAATACTTTCCGAATGCACTGTACATATACACTGTCTTGGGTGAAAGCCTAAAGCTAATCTTTGAGGTCTCTCTCTCTCTATCCTCTTATTCTGCACCTCTGATGGACGGTTTAACTCAGTAAATGTGTGATTGTGTTCATACCGTATGTACCAGACATACAGCCAGCAGCATACCACCCTGCATCCCACTGCTGGCTTGCTTCTGAAGCTAAGCAGGGTTGATCCTGGTCCTGAATGAGAGACCAGATACTGCTGGAAGTGGTGTTAGAGGGCCAGTAGGAGGCACCCTTTCCTCTGGTCAAAAACAAAATCCAATGCCCCAGGGCAGTGATTGGGGACATTGCCCTGTGTAGGGTGCCGTCTTTCGGATGGGACATTAAACGGGTGTCCTGACCTTCTGTGGTCACTAAAGATCCCATGGCACTTATTGTAAGAGTAGGTGTGTTAACCCTGGTGTCTTGGCTAATTTCCAAAATCTGGCCCATAATACCATCATGGCCACCTAATCATCCCCGGCTTACAATTGGCTCATTCATCCCCTCTCTCCTGTAACTATTCCCCTGGTCATTGCTGTAAATGAGAATGTGTTCAGTCAACTTACCTGGTGGTTGTGTTCATACCGTATGTACCAGACAGTGAACTGTTCACCGGAAGTGCTACCTTGTCCCGGACATGCTATTTTCGACTCTCTCTACCGCACCTGCTGTCTCTAACTCTGAATGCTCGGCTATGAAAAGCCTACTGACATTTACTCCTGAGGTGTACCCTCTACAACCACTGTGATTATAATTATTTGACCCTGCTGGTCATCTTTGAACATCTTGGCCATGTTCTGTTATAATCTCCACCCGGTACAGCCAGAAGAGGACTGGCTACCCCTCAGAGCCTGGTTCCTCTCTAGGTTTCCTAGCCACCGTACTTCTACATTTGCATTGCTTGCTGTTTGGGGTTTTAGGCTGGGTTTATGTATAGCACTTTGTGACATTGGCTGATGTAAAAAGGGCTTTATAAATACATTTGATTGATTGATTGTGGAATCCGAGGTGTAATCTGTTAATGAGAGAACCTTGCCATCTTTCAAAGCACTGGCCAGTGAGAAATGTGATAGTAAGTACCAAGACCACAGCTAACTGGATAACCTCCTTGCTACTGGTGAAGTAGATCAGAGACGGGCAAAACATTTTTGTGGGGGAAACAAAAAAATCTGAACTCATCACGAAGGGCCACTATGACTCGCGGGTCTGCAAACCCACATCCATACAGCGCTGGCCCGGCACTAGCATTTTGGGCCCCCCTGACATAAGAGAAACTGCTGATGCACAACCAAATTTCCAAATTGCACACTATGTATTCTACCTCTGAACAGTAAATTGAGACACCGATTGAGTTCCTCCAAAAAATAAGACCTGCTGGCCACCAGTAGCCCTGCCCATCCATGATGTAGATTACACTTTCTTTTTTTTTTTAACAAGGCAAGTCAGTTAAGAACAAATTCATATTTACAAAGACGGCCTACCAAAAGGCTGGGAGCTGGGATAATAAATAAATATATGTCAACACACATCAGGACAAGAGACACCACAACACTATATAAAGAGAGACCTAAGACAACATAGCAAGGCAGCAACACATGACAACATGGTAGCAGCACAAAACATGGTACAAACATTATTGGACACAGACAACAGCACAAAGGCAGGAAGGTAGAGACAACAATACATCACGCGAAGCAGCCACAACTGTCAGTAAGAGTGTCCATGATTGAGTCTTTGAATGAAGAGATGGAGATAAAACAGCCCAGTTTGAGTGTTTTTTGCAGTTTGTTCCAGTCGCTAGCTGCAGCGAACTGAAAAGAGGAGCGACCCAGGGATGTGTGTGCTTTGAGGGCCTTTAACCAAAAGTGAATGGCAGAACGGGTGTTGTATGTGGACGATGAGGGCTGGAGTAGGTATCTCAGAGGGAGAGGAGGAAGGGGACAGTGAAGAGGAGAAGGAGGGTGATGTACTTACAGAAGGCCGGAAGTGTTCTTCAGTTCAGCAATACTCTTCTCTGGAACTTTCCCTCCTCCAAACAACTTCTTAGTGACTGAGAACAGAGAGCGACTCAAGCCTTTCCTGGAGACCAGCTACAGACGGAGGGGAAGGAGGGAGAGAGAGGGAATGAGATCAGATCATTAGAATGCCTAAGGCCATATAATAGATTGTGTCCATCTATCATTAATCAGTCCTTCCAGGATTTCGCTGCTATTTTTGTGTCAATACACCCTGACCGATTAATCAATAAACCAACTGACAGGAAGTACATATGCTTAGATATGGCAGTAGTCAGGGGACAGTTACCAAGACAACACAGTGGTACAAGACAACACAGTGGTAAACCGTGGTAGCTGAGCGGTCTGTGTGTGTGTGTGTGTGTGTGTGTGTGTGTGTGTGTGTGTGTGTGTGTGTGTGTGTGTGTGTGTGTGTGTGTGTGTGTGTGTGTGTGTGTCTACCTGATCATTGAGCCGTCTAATGTTCTTCTCTATGTGAGGTAGTAGTCCCCTGAAGGTAAATTCCTGGATGAATAGTCTGAGGCGGTTGTGGTCGTTCAGCGTTAGACATGCCCCATGGCTGGTGCCCGCCGCCACTCCCGTGTAGACTGTCGTAGTGTTGGTTTCCGCGGCGATAGCCCTGAGGGAGTCCAGGCTACCGGGCATGTCAATGGCAGTCTCCAGCTGGAGAGGGTGGGTGTTGTCCAGACTGTTTACAGAGACTCCGTCTGATAAACAAAACATTGTCAACAACAACACACAATGTCAACAATGTAAAGGTGTGTGTCCAGACTGTTGGGAGATTCCGTCTGGATAAACAAAGTATTGTCAAGAACCTAGGCAGACTTCAAATGAGGGTGTGTGTCTAGACTTCATAGAAACTACATCTGAATAAACAATACATTGTCAACAGCATGCTTCAGATGGATTAGTAATGAGCATATAGTTTCTCCATCTGGATTAAATTAATTAAACTCAACTACAGATCCTTCAATCTTTCAGTACGGGAGAATGAGACGTATATATATATATATATATGCAATCCCACTGAGCCAACGACCTTGGAGTTGCTAGCGCCAGGCTCTGTTCAACTGAGCCACACAGGACCACAAGTATGTGTATGTCAGTTAGATTTTTTATTWTACCTTTATTTAACTAGGCAAGTCAGTTAAGAACAAATTCTTATTTACAATGACGGCCTAGGAACAGTGAGTTATGCCTTATTCAGGGGCAGAACGACATATTTTTACCTTGTCAGCTTGGGGATTCGATCTTGCAACCTTTCGGTTACTAGTCCAACGCTCTAACCACTAGGCTAACTGCCACCCCAAGAGTGAGTAATGATATGAAATCTTCAGCTCCTGAGTATTTCTAAGTGGCTAAGCTCACCATTCTCTGCCGAGTCATGTCCGTCCATCTCTGGTGCTCCTCCTACGTTGTTCTCTACAGCCGTGTTGTTCACCACTACAGGGGTTGGGGCTGGKTCCTCAGACTGATCCTAGAACAGCCAGGAGCAAACATGACAATATATGGGTCATGATCAATAGGCACGAAACTGGAGATAGTAGAGCCTGACCGATATGGGATTTTTAGATCCAATACTGATACCGATTTTGGTGAGGCAATAGTCAACGATTAACGATATATCTGCTAAAATACAGTACCAGTCAAAAGTTGACACCTACTCATTCCAGGGTTAATCTTTATTTTTACTATTTTCTACATTGTAGAATAATAGTGAAGACATCCAAACTATGAAATGACACACATGGAATCATATAGTAACCCCCCAAAAAATGGTTAAATCAAAATATTTTATACTTGAGATTCTTCAAAGTAGCCACCCTTTGCCTTGACAGCTTTGTACACTCTTGGCATTCTCTCAACCAACTTCATTAGGTAGTCACCTGGAATGCAATTCAATTAACAGGTGTGCCTTGTTAAAAGTTAATTTGTGGAATTTCTTTCCATGGTAAACAGAAGATAAAACTATTTGGTAAAAGACCAAGTCCATATTACGGCAAAAATAGCTCAAATAAGCAAAGAGAAACAGTCCATCATTACTTGAAATTTTCCGGATTGATTGACCTTCAAGAACTTTGAAAGTTTCTTAAAGCGCAGTCGCAAAAACAATCAAGCCTATGATGAAAATAGCTCTCATGAGGACCGCCACAGGAAAGAAAGACACAGAGTAACTTCTGGAGAGGATAAGTTCAGAGTCACCAGCCAAAGAAAATGCAGCCCAAATAAATGCTTCAGAGAGTTCAAGTAACAGACACATCTCAAAATCAACTGTTCAGAGGAGACTGCATGAAATCAGGCCTTCATGGTCGAATTGCTGCAAAGACACCACACCAATAAGAAGAAGAGACTTGTTTGGGACAAGAAACATAAGCAACGGACATTAGACCGGTGGAAATCTGTCCTTTGGCACGATGAGTTCAAATTAGAAATATTTAGTTCCAAGTGCATTGTGAGATTGTGAGATACAGAGTAGCTGAATGGATGATCTCATGTGTGGTTCCGACCGTGAAGCAAGGTGGTGGTGTGATGGTGAATTGCTGGTAATATTGTCAGTGATTTATTTATAATTCAAGGAACACTTAACCAGCATTGCTACCACACCAGCGTTACGCCATCCTATCATTTGTTTTTCAACAGGAAAATGACATAAAACACAACTCCAGGCTATGTAAGGGCTATTTGACAAAGGAGAGTGATGGAGTGCTGCATCAGATGACCTGGCCTCCACAATCACCTGACATCAACCCAATATCGATGGTTTGGGATGAGTTGGACCGCAGAGTGAAGGAAAAGCATCCAACAAGCGCTCAGCAGATGTGGGAACTCCTTCAAGACTGTTGGAAAAGCATTCCTTGTGAAGCTGGTAGAGAATGTCAAGAGCGTGCAAAGCTGTCATCAAGGCAAASGGTGGCTACTTTGTTTAACACTTTTTTGGTTACTACATGATTCCATGTGTGTTATTTCTTAGTTTTAATGTCTTCAATATTATTCTACAATGTAGAAAAAATAAAGAAAAACCGTGCAGTGAGTAGGAGTCCACACTTTTGACTGGTACTGTATGTTTTTTTTTTTGGTGTAATGAAAAACAGGCCCTTTTATCACAAATTGTGGTCCAAATGATACTCTAAATTATAATTCAATTAAATATTAAAATGAACATTATTTAAGAATAATTTTTGGTGGTTATCTAGTAAACCACAAATACAAACTACAGTGCATTCGGGAAAGAATTCAGACCCCTTGACTTTTTCCGCATTGTTACATTATAGCCTTACTCTAAAAATGTTTTTTTTTTTTTTAAAGTCTCCCAATCAATCTACACACAATAACAAAACAAAAAACATTTTTTTTTTTATGTTTGCAAATGTATTAAAAATAAAACAGAAATACCTTATTTACATAAGTATTAAGACCTTTGCTATGAGACTCGATCCATTGCGTCGATCCATCCTTTACCCTTGAGATGTCTCTACGACTTGGAATCCACCTGTGATAAATTAAATAGATTGGAAATTATTTTGTAAAGGCACACACCTGTCTATGTAAGGTCCAACAGTTGACAGTGCATGTCAGAGCAAAAACCAAGCCATGAGGTCAAAGGAATTGTCAGTAGAGCTCCGAGACAGAATTGTGTCTAGGCACAGATCTGGGGAAGGGTACCAAAGCATGTGTGCAGCATTGAAGGTCCCCAATAACACAATGGCATCCATCATTCTTAAATGGAAGAAGTTTGGAACCACCAAGAGTCTTCCTAGAGTTGGCCACCTGGAGGACACATGGCACCATCCYTACTGTGAAGAATGGTGGTGGCAGCATCATGCTGTGGGGATTTTATTTAGCAGTAGGGACTAGGAGGCTAGTTAGGATTGAGGGAAAGATGACCAGAGCAAAGTGCAGAGAGATCCTTGATGAAAACCTGCTCCGGAGGGCTCAAGACCTCAGACTGGGGCAAAGGTTCACCTTCCAGCAGGATAATGACCCAAATACAATGCAGGAATGGCTTCTGGAGAAGTCTKTGAATGTCCTTGAGTGGCCCAGCCAGAGCCCAGACTTGAACACGATCCAACATCTTTGGAGAGACCTGAAAATAGCTGTGCAACGACGATCCCCATCCAACCTGACAGAGCTTGAGAGGATCTGCAGAGAAAAATGGGAGAAACTCCCCAAATACAGGTGTGCCAAGCTTGTTGCGTCACACCCAAGGAGACTCGAGGCTGGAATAGCTGCCAAAGGTGCTTCAACAAAGTACTGAGTAAAGGGTCTGAATACTTATATCAATGTAATATTTCAGTTTAGATTTTCTATACATTTACTTTGTCATTACAGGGTATTCTGTGTAGATTGATGAGGGGGAAAAAACTAAACTCAGTAAAAAATAATAAAAAAAACTGTCTACTGCGTTTATTTATCAAACTTAACATGTGTAAATATTTGTATGAACATAAGATTCAACAACAGACAAACTGAACAAGTTCCACAGACATGTGATTAACAGAAATGGAATAATGTGTCCCTGAGGGGGGGGGGGTCAAAATCAAAAGTAACAGTCAATGCAGCTGGTGGCCACACCTGATACTAAGTACTGCAGTGCATCTCCTCTTCATTGACTGCACCAGATTTGCTAGTTCTTGCTGTGAGATGTTACCCCACTCTTCCACCAAGGCACCTGCAAGTTCCCGGACATTTCTGGGGGAATGGCCCTAGCCATCACCCTCCGATCCAACAGGTCCCAGACGTGCTCAATGGGATTTAGATACAGGCTCTTCGCTGGCCATGGCAGAACACTGACATTGCTGTCTTGCAGGAAATCACGAACAGAACGAGCAGTATGGCTGATGGCATTGTCATGCTGGAGGGTCATGTCAGGATGAGCCTGCAGGAAGGGCACCACATGAGGGAGGAGGATTTCTTCCCTGTAACGCACAGCGTTGAGATTGCCTGCAATGACAACAAGCTCAGTCTGATGATGCTGTGACACACCGCCCCAGACGATGACGGACTCTCCACCTCCAAATCGATCCCGCTCCAGAGTACAGGCCTCTGTGTAATGCTCCTTCCTTCGCTGATAAACGCGAATCCAACCATCACCCCTGGTGAGACAAAACTGCGACTCGTCAATGAAGAGCACTTTTGGCCAGTCTTGTCTGGTCCAGCGACTTTGGGTTTGTGTCCATAGGCAACATTGTTGCCGGTGACATCCTGTGCAGATGTTGTTACACGTGGTCTGCCACTGCGAGGACGATCAGCTGTCCGTCCTGTAGTGCTATCTTAGGCGTTTCACAGTACGGATTTTGCAATTTATTGCCCTGGACACATCTGCAGTCCTAATGCCTCCTTGCAGCATGCCTAAGGCACATTCACGCAGATGAGCAGGGATCCTGGGCATCTTTKTTTTGGTGTTTTTCAGAGTCAGTAGAAAGGCCTCTTRAGTGTCCTAASTTTTCATAACTGTGACCTTAATTGCCTTCCGTCTAAGCTGTTAGGGTCTTATCGACCGTTCCACAGGTGCATGTTCATTGATTGTTTATGGTTCATTGAACAAGCATGGGAAACAGTGTTTAAACCCTTTACAATGAAGATCTGTGAAGTTATTTGGATTTTTATAAATTATCTTTGAAAGACAGGGTCCTGAAAATACGGACATTTKTTTTTTGCTGAACTTATTTAATCAATTTAAGAATAAGGCTGTAACGTACATTTTGTTTTGGAAAAAGTGAAGGGGTATAAACTTTCCGAATGCACTGTATATCCTCTATAAATACGAAACAGTTGTTCAGTTTACATTCTTTGGTAAAACTTAAAGATTTGTATATCTATGGCACTGGATAAAAATGCGTAAGTGTTTGTACTGAAGCACCACAAGTACCCGAATACACGAGGGCTGAATGAATTAAGCTTTGTCACAAAGTAAACCTAAAAAACTAAACTCTTCAATGAGAATGCAGTGAAACCCAATAAGATGCCGTTCATAATATCACCACTAGATGTTAGAATCAGCATTTGTATTGAGTAGATTCACTACAGTGCTTTACAACAAGGTCATGTTAAGAAACAATTCATGGCAACCTCACAATGAGAGCTTGTTATGACAAGCATACATTAGGTGTTCATTACAAAACTGTTTCCTTACTGAAACCATGAAGTAAATTAGTTATTCAATAGAAAATATATAGGCTATATATTTCAACTGAAAATGGAATAAGAATAAATTCAAAAAATAACCACAAATGAGCAAACGTATTTGTTCATTCTATATGTATATAATATCGGCGTAATATAGACCGACACAAATATTTCTTTATCATTGGGTTTTTCAAATCAAATCAAAGTTTGTCACGTGCGCTGAATACAAGGAAATGCTTACTTACAGGCTCTAACCAATAGTTCAAAAAGGTATTAGGTGAACAATAGGTAGGTAAAGAAATAAAACAGTAAAAAAACAGGCTATATACAGTAGCGAGGCTACATACAGACACCGGTTAGTCAGGCTGATTGAGGTAGTATGTACATGTAGATATGGTTAAAGTGACTATGCATATATGATGAACAGAGAGTAGCAGTAGCGTAAAAGAGGGGTTGGCGGGTGGTGGGTGGGACACAATGCAGATAGCCTGGTGAGCCAATGTGCGGGAGCACTTGTTGGTCGGCCCAATTGAGGTAGTATGTACATGAATGTATAGTTAAAGTGATATTGCATAGATGATAAACAAGAGAGTAGCAGCAGCGTAAAAAGAGGGTGGGGGGGGGGGGGGCACAAAATGCAAATAGTCCGGGTAGCCATTTATTACTGTTCAGGAGTTTATGGCTTTGGGTAAAAACTGTTGAGAAGCCTTTTTGTCCTAGACTTGGCACTCCAGTACCGCTTGCCATGCGTAGTAGCGAGAAACAGTCTATACTGGCGTGGCTGAGTCTTTGACAATCTTTAGGCCTTCCTCTGACACCGCCTGGGTAGAGGTCCTGGATGGCAGGCAAGCTTAGCCCAGTGATGTACTGGCCGCTACGCACTACCCTTCTGTAGTGCCTTGCGTCAGAGCCGAGCAGTTGCCGTACCAGCTGAGTGATTAACCAATCAGAGTGCTCTTCTGATGTTCAGCCTTGTAGAAATTTTGAGGATCTCAGACCCATGCCAAATCTTTTAGTGTTCTGAGGGGGAATAGGCTTTGTCGTGCTTCCTCTTACGACTGTCTTGTGTTTTGACCATTCTAGTTTTGTTGTTCGTACACAAGGAACTTGAACTTCTCACCTGCTCCACTACACCCCGTCGATGAGAATAGGGGCTTTGCGTCGTCCTTCTTTTCCTGTAGTCCACCCAATAATCTCCTTTAGTCTTGGTTACGTTGAGGGATAGGTTTATTCTCACACCCTTATGGCCAGTTTTCGACTTCCTCCCTATAGCTTGTCTCGTCTATGTCGGTGATCAGGCCTTTACCACTGTTGGTCGTCTGCAAACTTTAATGATTTTGTTTGAGTCGTGCAGTCGTGGTGAACAGAAGTACAGAGGGACTGAGCACACACCCTGGCGCTCCAGTTGTAGATCAGTCGTGGAATGTGTTTGCTACCTACCCTCACCACCTGGGGCGGCCCGTCAGGGATGCCAGGATCAGTTGCAGAGGGGACGTGTTTTAGTCCCAGATCCTTAGCTTAGTGATGAGTTTGAGGCGGGTACTATGGTGTTGAACGTGAGCTGTAGTCAATGAATAGCATTCTCACATAAGCTGTCCTGTTTTCCAGTGTGAAAGGGCAGTGTGGAGTGCAATAGAATTGCATCATCTGTGATCTGTTTGGCGGTATGCAATTGGAGTGGTCTTTAGGGTTTGTGGTATTATGGTTTTAGTTTTGATCCATTACCAACCTTTCAAAGCACTTTCATGCTGGTTACGACGTGAGTGCTACGGGTCTGTATCATTTAGGCAGTGCCTTTGTTATTCTTGGGCACAGGGACTTATGGATGGTTGCTTGAAACATGTTGGTATACAGACTCAATCAGGACATGTTGAAAATGTCAGTGAAGACACCTGCCAGTTGGTCGCACATGCCCGGACACACGTCCTGGAATCCGTCTGGCCCCGCAGCGTGTGTATTTCGTTACCTGTTAAAGGCCTTACTCACTCGGCTATGGAGAGCGTGATCACCACAGTCGCCTGGAAACAACGTGATGCTCTCATCATGCCTCAGTGTTTCTTGGCCTAGACGAGCATAGAGAGTGATTTAGCTCGTGTCACTGGGCAGCTCGCGGCTGTGCTTCCCTTTGTAGTCTGTAATAGTTTTGCAACCCTGCCACATAAGACACGCGTCGGAGCCGGTGTAGTATGATTAATTCTTAGTCCTGTATGATGCTTTGCCTGTTTGATGGTTCGTCGGAGGGCGTAGCAGGATTTTTGTAAGACGTTCGTTAGAAGTCCCGCACCTTAAAAGCGGCAGCTCTACCCTTTAGCTCAGTGCGAAGTTGTTGTCTGTAATCCATGGCTTCTGGGTTGGGGTATTGTACTATTCACTTGTGGGACGACGTCCTCGATGCACTTATTATGATAAGCCAGTGTGACTGATGTGGTTGTACTCCAATGCCATCGGAAGAATCCGGAACATGTTCCAGTCTGTGGAGCAAAACAGTCCTGTAGTTTAGCATCTGCTTCATCTTGACCATCTTTTTTATAGACCGAGGTCACTGGTGCTTTCGGCTTTAATTTTTCTGTAAGCAGGAATCAGGAGGATAGAGTTGTGGTCAGATTTACCAAATGGAGGGCGAGCTTTGTACGCGTCTCTGTGTGTGGAGTACAGGTGATCTAGAATTTTTTTTCCTCTGGTTGCACATTTAACATGTTGATGGAAATTTGGTAGACCTGATTTAAGTTTCCCTGCATTAAAGTCTCCGGCCACTAGGAGCGCCGCCTCTGGTTTTACAGAAATGTTTGGCGATCGACTAGAAATGCCTTGGAGATCGACCAGTTGAATGCGGTCGACCGGTTGGTGACCACTGAATTAGATACTTGGAAAACTTTGTCTGGGCTCTACCGTACCTGGCTTTGCAGACTGCTCTTGTTAAGGTACTGGCTCCATGGGTCCGGTATCTGTTCATCTGTTCCTGCTGCTGCTGTACGAGAGTTGATCTTCAGAAGGTAACAACCCTGAGAACCATACCTCTGCTTCATATCCTCATACACAGAGTCAGCTCTGAGAGCACAAGAGAGAAAAAAATATATACAATTACAATGACAGGCTAAGAATGACACATTAACAGTTTAAAGCAGTCCTTTTGGGCCGAAATCAAGTATATAGATTTTTTTTACATGACTTAAAAATGTAAGCCAATTCAACATTAAACTATTCAAGGCCCAGTGCAGTCAAAAACATGACTTTTGTGTTTGATATACAGTGCATTCAGGAAGTATTCAGACCCCTTGAATTTTTCCACATATTGTTACGTTACAGCCTTTTCTAAAATGGATTTAAAAGTTTTTCCCCGTCTCAATCTAAACACAATACCCCATAATGACAAAGTAAAAATAGGTTTTTAGAAACGTTTGCATATCTGTTAAATTAAAAACTTAAATGTTACATTTACATAAGAATTCAGACCCTTTACTCAGTACTTTGTTGAAGCGCCTTTGGCAGTGATTACAGCCTCGAGTCTTCTTGGGTATGACACTACAAGCTTGGCACACCTGTATTTGGGGAGTTTCTCCCATTCTTCTCTGCAGATCCACTTAAGCTKTGTCAGGTTGGATGGGGAGCGTCACTGCACAGCTATTTTCAGGTCTCTCCAGAGATGTTCGATCGGGTTCTGGCTGGGCCACTCAAGAACATTCAGAGACTTCTCCAGATGCCACTGAGGTCCTGAGTGCTCTGGAGCAGATTTTCATCAAGGATCTCTCTGTACTTTGCTCTGTTCATCTTTCCTGACTAGTCTCCCAGTCTTTGCCGCTGAAAAACATCCCCACAGCATTACACTGCCACCACCATAGAAATGGTGCCAGGTTTCCACCAGACATGACGCTTGGCATTGGGGCGGCAGGGTAGCATAGTGGATAGAGCGTTAGACTAGTAACCGAAAGGTTGCAAGTTCAAATCCCCCAGCTGACAAGGTACAAATCTGTCGTTCTGAGGCCGCCATTGAAAATAAGAATTTGTTCTTAACTGACTTGCCTAGTTAAAAAGGTCAAAWAAAAWTTTACTCTTTGGCCTGAATTTTATCAGAACAGAGAATCTTGTTTCTCATGGTCAGAGTCTTTAGGAGAGTTTTGGCAAACTCCAAGGTTGTCATCTGCCCTGAAGAGTGGCTTCAGTCTGGCCACTCTACWTAAAGGCCTGATTGGTGGAGGGCTGCAGAGATGGTTGTCAGAAGGTTCTACCATCTCCACAGAGGAACTCTGGAGCTCTGTCAAAGTGACCATCGGGTTCTTGGTCACCTCCCTGACCAATGCCCTTCTCCCCCGATTGCTCAGTTTGGCCGGGCAGCCAGCTCTAGGWAGAGTCTTGTTGGTTCCAAACTTCTTCGACTTAATAATGGAGGCCACTGTGTTCTTGGGGACCTTCAATGTAGCAGACATGTTTTGGTACCCTTCCCCAGATCTGTGCCTCGACACAATCCTATCTCGGAGCTCTATGGACAATTCCTTCGACTTCATGGCTTGGTTTTTGCTCTGATATGCGCTGTCAACTGTGGGCCTTACATAGACAGGGGTGTGGCTTTTCAAATCATGTCCAATCAATTGAATTGACCACAGGTGGACTCCAATCAAATTGTAGACACCTCAAGGATGATCAATGGAAACAGGATGCACCTGAACTCAATGTCGAGTCTAGTAGCAAAGGGTCTGAATACTTATGCAAATTAGGTAATTCTGTTTTCTATTTTTAATACATTTGCAAAAATGTCTAAAAACCTCTTTTCACTTTCTCATTATGGGGTATTGTGTGTACAGTTGAAATCGGAAGTTAACATACACCTTAGCTAAATACATTTAAACTCAGTTCCACAATTCCTGACATTTAATCCTAGTAAAAATTCCCCGTCTTAGGTCAGTTAAGATCACCACTTTATTTTAAGAATGTGAAATGTCAGAATAATAGTAGAAAGAATTATGTATTTCAGCTTTTATTTCTTTCATCACATTCCCAGTGGGTCAGAAGTTTGCATACACTCAATTAGTATTTGGTAGCATTGCCTTTAAATTGTTTAACTTGGGTCAAACGTTTTGGGTAGCCTTCCACAAGCTCCCCACAATAAGTTGGGTGAATTTTGGCCCATTTCTCCTGACAGAGCTTGTGTAACTGAGTCAGGTTTGTAGGCCTCCTTGTTCGCACACGCTTTTTCAGTTCTGCCCACAAATGTTCTATGGGGTTGAGGTCAGGGCTTTGTGATGGCCGCTCCAATAGCTTGACTTTGTTGTCCTTAAGCCATTTTGCCACAACTTTGWAAYTATGCTTGGGGTCATTGTCCATTTGYWAGACCCATTTGCYARCAAGCTTTAACTRCCTGACTGATGTCTTGAGATGTTGCTTCAATATATCCACAATTTTCCTCGCTCATGATGCCATCTATTTTGTGAAGTGCACCAGTCCCTCCTTCAGCAAAGCACCCCCACAACATGACGCTGCCACCCCCGTGCTTTACAGTTGGGATGGTGCTCTTCAGCTAGCAAGCCTCCCCATTTTTCTTCCAAACATAACGATGGTCATTATGGCCAAACAGTTCCATTTTTTTTCATCAGACCAGAGGACATTTCTRCAAAAAGTACAATCTTTGTCCCAATGTGCAGTTGCAAACCGTAGTCTGGCTTATTTTTATGGCGGTTTTGGAACAGTGGCTTCTTCCTTGCTGAGCAGCCTTTCAGGTTATGTCGATATAGAACTCGTTTTACTGTGGATATAGATACTTTGTACCCGTTTCCCCCAGCAATCTTCACAAGGTCCTTTGCTGTTGTTCTGGGATTGATTTGCACTTTTCGCACCAAAGTACGTTCATGTCAAGGAGACAGAATATGTCTCCTTCCTGAGCGGTATGACGGCTGCGTGGTCCTATGGTGTTTATACTTGCGTATTATTGTTTGTACAGATGAACGTGGTACCTTCAGGCGTTTGAAAATTGCTCCCAAGGATGAACCAGACTAGTGGAGGTCTACAATCTTTTTTCTGAGGTCTTGGCTGATTTCTTTTGATTTTCCCATGATGTCAAGCAAAGAGGCACTGAGTTTGAAGGTAGGCCTTGAAATACATCCACAGGTACACCTCCAATTGACTCAAATGATGTCAATTAGCCTATCAGAAGATTCTAAAGCCATGACAATTTTCGGGAATTGTCCAAGCTGTTTCAAGGCACAGTCAACTTAGTGTATGTAAACTTCCGACTTCAACTGTATATGATACACGTAACATTCAATAATCTGACTTCCACAGAGATGCACAGAGCCAGAGGTCAATCTACAGAATAAAAACATAGAACCTGTGGTCCCAATGAGAAGTAGTGTGTACTTCTCACCTCACTGGTCATCTTGATGAGGAGGGTAGCAGCATCAGAGTACTTGGCCTGACTCTTCAGTACCTCAGCACTGAACAGAGCACAACGCTCAGCTAGGACCTTGTTCCTGTAGGGGGTGACATTTATAAAACATTCATACACACTACCACAGGAGTGGGAGAGCCAGTGCATTGTAGTTGTGTATTTTGTGACTTGTATGCGGCTGTTGAGCTATGAGGCTGGGTATTTTAGCTTACTGGATATTGTTAATCAATGTGTGTTTTTGTGACAACACATGCAGCTGTGTGTGTTAATGCCGTACTTGCACACATCTCTGTAGGTCTGAATTGCCGTGTCCATATAGTGTGCTGGATACGGCCGTGGAGCCCCACCCTGGAGAAACGCAGACACTGCTGCCATCTCCTATAGACAGACCGACAGAGAGCGAGAGAGAGAGAGATAACGAGAAAGAGGGTGCAGCAATATGAGAGGAAAATGATAACCATTTAAAATGTATCCATTTCTCATATATCTAAATAACAATTAGTGTTGAGTGTCATAAGTGGTAATATGGTAGGTGTGTGGAGGATAGGAAGGGACACGTCACAGCTCCAGACCACATCAGACTGTCAAAAATATTCTGGCTATAAGAGTCTCAAACACACGCACCTGTACCTTCATGACAATGTACTGTGTGTGTGCATGTGACGTGTGTGTGAGCGTGTACAGTATTCACTTGTTTATCTGTGTAGGTTCTCTTTGAGTGTTGTGGCAGAAGAATCAGAATTAGTTCAGTAATATAGATTATTAAGATATCTTATCTGCATAATATGCTTATTTGATTGAACTGTTGAACTCTTGTTATTAGAATGTATCCCTTTGGACTCTGGTGTTGGCAGTTGCACTTCCTCCCTCATATGGGCCCCAGTCATCTGGGGCCCAGAGAGGGGAGAAATCAGGCTTGTCTATCACATGTCCCTGTTGCTATGCAGAATATCAGAAAGAGAAGAGGACAGGCTGGAACATTGTCTTCATATGTGAATGTGTCTTTACCTATTTTAAACCATGTGATTAAATGACAACCAATTACTTGGTTGTCATACTTGGTTGTCACAGAATGTCTGTGCGCCACTCACTCCCTCCTTTGACCTTGGGGGAGATCAGGTCTGAGAAAAGATGTGTGGGGTAGTGTCTGGAACCACTGTACGTCATCTCTGATGTAGCACCTATCTTGGGATAGTGTATAACCCAGAGGCTCACTCCCCTCAGGACTTTACAATTGATTTATGCTATAGAATGAGTTGCTGTTTCTGTACTGTGAAGTACCAGGGACGAGATCTTAGGGGGCTAACTCTGTACAATAAGAAAAGTCTTCATAACAAATCCCATCTGGCTGGGGGATACTGCTTTCTCATATATCAAGTATCACCTTGTGACCCATTCCATACATCTGTTGTTTGTCATGTAGACTAAGAAGGTGTATCTTTGCTATAAAATATATTTTGCATTCTTTGTATGTCAGAGCTGCTCGCTGTTGAGTCGCCAGCCTCATTATTGCAGAGCAATTACTCTATGCCGCATTATAAATAAGTTGTGAATAAAGTAATATCCTGATCAGTGATTGACCTTGTCTCTCCTCCTTATTGATTAGAATTTCCACAACAGTGTGTGTGTGCGCGCCACATCTCTCTCTCCCTTTCTGTGTGTGTGTTCTCACCAGCGCCCCAGCGGCATAGAGCATGGCCTGGTCAGATAAGAAGTCCTTCTTGGCCGTGTGGTAGCAGCTGTAGGCCAGCTCATAGTGCTGAACCAGGAAACACAGGTCAGCCATCTTCCTGATCTGCAGCTCAGGGGCTTCTGGATGATAGCTGATGATATTACACAGGGCAGAGGTCAGAGGTCATATACTCAGCTGAGGTATAGGTGGAGGTGTTAGAAAACAAAGTCAGACTCAAATGGAACCCTATTCTCCTATTGACAGCAATACGTTTGACCAGGGCCAAAAAAGCTCTGGTCAAAAGTAGTGCACTGTAGTGAATAGGGTGCCATTTGGGACACATCCAAACTGTACAGTGCATTCGGTAAGCATTCAGACCCCTTGACTTTTTTTTTCACGTTGTTACATTACAGCCATATTCTAAAATTGATCAAATAAATAACAATCTCAATCTACACACAAAATCCCATAATGACAAGGGGGAAAAAAGTTTGTTATAATTTGTGCAAATATATTAGAAATAAAAAACAAATATCTTATTTACATAAGTATTCAGACCCTTTGCTATGAGACTCGAAATTGAGCTCAGGTGCATCCTGTTTCCATTGATCATCCTTGAGATGTTCCTACAACTTAAATGGAGTCCATCTGTGGCAAATTCAATTGATTCTACAAAAGCTGAAGGACATATGCACATGCAGGTACTTTCCGCAGGTGCTGGATTTGTTGGCAAAATCTGGTTGCTTGTCATTTTGTACAAGCTGGACATCCTATTAGATCTCTGAGATACATTGGAATAGAAATGGTAAAGATGTCACGCAGGGGAGGGGACATTGAGAGGAAACTTCAAGTAAATAAATATCACCTGGGAGCATGAGCAGTAGTGTGCTGCGTTTTTAAATTAAATTGATTGGAAATGATTTGGAAAGGCACACACCAGTCAATATAAAGGTCCCACAGTTGACAGTGCATATCAGAACAAAAACCAAGCCATGAGGTCGAAGGAATTGTCCGAAGAGCTCAGAGATAGGATTGTGTCGAGGCACAGATCTGGGGAAGGGTACCAAAAAATGTCTGCATCATTGAACGTACCCAATAACACAATGGCCTCCATCATTCTTAAAATGGCAGAAGTTTGGAACCACCAAGACTCTTCCTAGAGCTGTCTGCCCGGCCAAACTGAGCAATCGGGGGAGAAAGGCCTTGGTCAGGGAGGTGACCAAGAACCCGATGGTTACTTTGACAGAGCTCCAGAGTTCCTCTGTGGAGATGGGAGAACCTTCCAGAAAAACAACCATCTCTGCAGCACTCCACCAATCAGGCCTTTATGGTAGAGTGGCCAGATGGAAGCCACTCCTCAGTAAAAAGGCATGACAGCCCGCTTGAAGTTTGCTAAAAGGAACCTAAAGGACTCTCAGAACATGAGAAACAAGATTCTCTGGTCTGATAAAAAACTAAATTGAACTCTTTGGCCTGAATGCCAAGCGTCACGTCTGGAGGAAACCTGGCACCATCCCTACGGTAAAGCATTGTGGTGGCAGCATCATGCTGTGGGGATGTTTTTCAGCAGCAAGGACTAGGAGACTAGTCAGGATCGAGGGAAAGATAAACGGAGCAAAGTACAGAGAGATCCTTGATGTTAACCTGCTCCAGACCGCTAAGGACCTCAGACTGGGGCGAAATAAATCACAGACAGTTTCACCTGCAATGCACCCCCACACATCCTCCTCAATGCTTCACAGTGGGAACCACACACGCAGAGATCATCCATTAACCTACATTGCGTCTCACAAAGACACGGCGTTTGGAACCAAAAATCTAAAATTTGGACTCCTCAGACCAAAGGACAGATTTCCACCGGTCTAATGTCCATTGCTCGTGTTTCTTGGCCCAAACAAGTCTCTTCCCTTTCCTTTCTTATTGGTGTCCTTTAGTAGTGGTTTCTTTGCAGCAATTCGACCATGAAGGCCTGATTCACGCTGTTCCCTCTGAACAGTTGTTGTTGAGATGTGTCTGTTACTTGAACTCTATGAGGTGCAGATAATTGCTCATTGCTGAGACTGGTAACTAATGAACTTATCCTCTGCAGCAGAGTTAACTCTGGGTCTTCCTTTTCTGTGGCGGTCCTCACGAGAGCCAGTTTCATCATAGCACTTGAAGAAACTTCTTGAAATTACCTTCATGTCTTAAAGTCATGATGGACTGTCATTTCTCTTTGCTTATTTGAGCTGTTCTTGCCATAATATGGACTTGGTCTTTTAGCAAATAGAGCTTTCTTCTGTACACCACCACTACCTTGTCACAACACAACTGATTGCCTCAAACAGATTACCCCATGAAGCTGGTTGAGAGAATGCCAAAAGTGTGCTAAGCTGTCAAGGCAAAAGGTGGCTAAAGAATCTCAAATATAAAATATGTTTTGATTTGGTAACACTTTTCTGGTTACTACATGTATGTTATTTCATAGTTTTGATGTCTTCACTATTATTCTACAATGTAGAAAATAGTCAAAAATAAAGATAAACCCTGGAATGAGTAGGTGTCCAAACTTTTGACTGGTACTGTATGTAAATGTGATATTTCGTAAAAAAAAATAAAAAAAAAATGGCTTTGTCATTATGGGGTATCATGTGTAGATTGATGAGGGGGGAAAAACGATTTAATCAATTTTAGAATAAGTAACTTAATAAAATGTGGAAAAAGTCAAGGGGTCTGAATACTTTCCGAATGCACTGTACATATACACTGTCTTGGGTGAAAGCCTAAAGCTAATCTTTGAGGTCTCTCTCTCTCTATCCTCTTATTCTGCACCTCTGATGGACGGTTTAACTCAGTAAATGTGTGATTGTGTTCATACCGTATGTACCAGACATACAGCCAGCAGCATACCACCCTGCATCCCACTGCTGGCTTGCTTCTGAAGCTAAGCAGGGTTGATCCTGGTCCTGAATGAGAGACCAGATACTGCTGGAAGTGGTGTTAGAGGGCCAGTAGGAGGCACCCTTTCCTCTGGTCAAAAACAAAATCCAATGCCCCAGGGCAGTGATTGGGGACATTGCCCTGTGTAGGGTGCCGTCTTTCGGATGGGACATTAAACGGGTGTCCTGACCTTCTGTGGTCACTAAAGATCCCATGGCACTTATTGTAAGAGTAGGTGTGTTAACCCTGGTGTCTTGGCTAATTTCCAAAATCTGGCCCATAATACCATCATGGCCACCTAATCATCCCCGGCTTACAATTGGCTCATTCATCCCCTCTCTCCTGTAACTATTCCCCTGGTCATTGCTGTAAATGAGAATGTGTTCAGTCAACTTACCTGGTGGTTGTGTTCATACCGTATGTACCAGACAGTGAACTGTTCACCGGAAGTGCTACCTTGTCCCGGACATGCTATTTTCGACTCTCTCTACCGCACCTGCTGTCTCTAACTCTGAATGCTCGGCTATGAAAAGCCTACTGACATTTACTCCTGAGGTGTACCCTCTACAACCACTGTGATTATAATTATTTGACCCTGCTGGTCATCTTTGAACATCTTGGCCATGTTCTGTTATAATCTCCACCCGGTACAGCCAGAAGAGGACTGGCTACCCCTCAGAGCCTGGTTCCTCTCTAGGTTTCCTAGCCACCGTACTTCTACATTTGCATTGCTTGCTGTTTGGGGTTTTAGGCTGGGTTTATGTATAGCACTTTGTGACATTGGCTGATGTAAAAAGGGCTTTATAAATACATTTGATTGATTGATTGTGGAATCCGAGGTGTAATCTGTTAATGAGAGAACCTTGCCATCTTTCAAAGCACTGGCCAGTGAGAAATGTGATAGTAAGTACCAAGACCACAGCTAACTGGATAACCTCCTTGCTACTGGTGAAGTAGATCAGAGACGGGCAAAACATTTTTGTGGGGGAAACAAAAAAATCTGAACTCATCACGAAGGGCCACTATGACTCGCGGGTCTGCAAACCCACATCCATACAGCGCTGGCCCGGCACTAGCATTTTGGGCCCCCCTGACATAAGAGAAACTGCTGATGCACAACCAAATTTCCAAATTGCACACTATGTATTCTACCTCTGAACAGTAAATTGAGACACCGATTGAGTTCCTCCAAAAAATAAGACCTGCTGGCCACCAGTAGCCCTGCCCATCCATGATGTAGATTACACTTTCTTTTTTTTTTTAACAAGGCAAGTCAGTTAAGAACAAATTCATATTTACAAAGACGGCCTACCAAAAGGCTGGGAGCTGGGATAATAAATAAATATATGTCAACACACATCAGGACAAGAGACACCACAACACTATATAAAGAGAGACCTAAGACAACATAGCAAGGCAGCAACACATGACAACATGGTAGCAGCACAAAACATGGTACAAACATTATTGGACACAGACAACAGCACAAAGGCAGGAAGGTAGAGACAACAATACATCACGCGAAGCAGCCACAACTGTCAGTAAGAGTGTCCATGATTGAGTCTTTGAATGAAGAGATGGAGATAAAACAGCCCAGTTTGAGTGTTTTTTGCAGTTTGTTCCAGTCGCTAGCTGCAGCGAACTGAAAAGAGGAGCGACCCAGGGATGTGTGTGCTTTGAGGGCCTTTAACCAAAAGTGAATGGCAGAACGGGTGTTGTATGTGGACGATGAGGGCTGGAGTAGGTATCTCAGAGGGAGAGGAGGAAGGGGACAGTGAAGAGGAGAAGGAGGGTGATGTACTTACAGAAGGCCGGAAGTGTTCTTCAGTTCAGCAATACTCTTCTCTGGAACTTTCCCTCCTCCAAACAACTTCTTAGTGACTGAGAACAGAGAGCGACTCAAGCCTTTCCTGGAGACCAGCTACAGACGGAGGGGAAGGAGGGAGAGAGAGGGAATGAGATCAGATCATTAGAATGCCTAAGGCCATATAATAGATTGTGTCCATCTATCATTAATCAGTCCTTCCAGGATTTCGCTGCTATTTTTGTGTCAATACACCCTGACCGATTAATCAATAAACCAACTGACAGGAAGTACATATGCTTAGATATGGCAGTAGTCAGGGGACAGTTACCAA
>NC_036856.1:31533256-31548464 GCF_002910315.2 Salvelinus sp. IW2-2015
TTTTGCACCCACCATGCGTCATGTCCGAAATGGTCATGTGAGGTGAAACGTGTATATTTTGGGATGTGAGCACTCAGTTTGTTTGACCTGACGAAGATCCGTTTTGGATGGAAACATTGTCAATAAAGTGGTGAACTGGGAGCTTTAACAGTGTGCGCGCCTTCTTGTTCTATACTGTCCATGGCAGCCGCATCATTCCCCAAAGTTTGTCAAAGTCAGGCCAGMGGTGTCTGAGATATCATGTGACTAACATACGTACAGAGACAGATCTATAGTCTCCCCCCCTATAGTCATTTTTTAAACGTAGGAATGGASGGAGACGAATCCATAGACTCAGAATTTTTTTTGAAAAGCTACTACTACTTAACCCAACCAGTAAACAGCCTCTGGCCATATTTTTACAGCCAGTAAAATAKAATAAAATGATTTACATCCCGCCATAATTTTATTATAAAAATACATTCTCAATCCACATGAATCATCCCTTGGTTCGTTCATGCAATTCAAGGTATCGCTGTTGCTTAATTCAATTTTGAGGTTTTAATTCAAGGTGTGTACTGGTAAAAAATGAAAGGATCCATAACTGCGGTGGGAACAGAATCAACACCTCTCCTCTTTACTGCTTTTGGTCTAATGATGCAGAGGGCCACACACACACACAGAGAAGAGCTGAGGTCATAGACTTGGCTGTCGAGAGAGCGCAGTGGGGATGAATCCAGAATTAGTTAGGTAACATAGCATAAATAAGATGTTTATTTACATAATATGCTTATGTGAAGATACTTGTCATTAAATGTCTCCCTTTGGACTTACTGTTGGCAGTTGCACTTTTCCCTTCTCAGCTAGGAAAAGTCACTTGGGCCCAGAGAGGGGAGAGGTCAGGCTTGTCTTCATATGTGAATGTATCTGTTAAACCATGTGAAGGATGATTAAGGGGGACCCAATTATCTCTTGGATCCACAATGTCTGTGCGCAAGTCACTCCCTCAGTGAGCTTGTCCAGGAGTGGGGAGAATAGGGGGTTTTACTTGAGATAGAGTTGACAATTGAGTTATGCCTTGGATGAGGTAATGTTTTGGTACTATGAAGTACCAGGAACAGATTAGAACCTCGTCTTAGAGACCAAACTGAACGATAATTTATAGCTAATGCTATCAAGCTATGGGATACTCCTCTCTCATGTAGAAGTCTTTCTTTGTGAACTGTTCCTAAGATCTGTGGTCCGTCATGTAAGTTGGAGGGGTGTAACTTGGCTATAAAAGATCTTGGTATTCTTTTGTAGGGACTCTCAGAATTCATTATAGACACTGAATTGATCTGAGAGTCAAAGGCTCAAGGTACTAAACGACATCATAACCGCCATCGAAAAAGACAGTACTGTGCAGCCGTCTTCATCGACCTGGCCAAGGCTTTCGACTCTGTCAATCACCATATTCTTATCGGCAGACTCAGTAGCCTCAGTTTTTCTAATGACTGCCTTGCCTGGTTCACCAACTACTTCGCAGACAGAG
This sequence comes from Salvelinus sp. IW2-2015, assembly GCF_002910315.2. Classification (NCBI taxonomy): domain Eukaryota; kingdom Metazoa; phylum Chordata; class Actinopteri; order Salmoniformes; family Salmonidae; genus Salvelinus; species Salvelinus sp. IW2-2015. The sequence goes on from NC_036856.1 coordinate 31,534,767, forward strand.
TTCAGTGTGTCAAATCGGAGGGCATGTTGTCCGGTCCTCTGGCAGTCTCTATGGGGTACCACAGGGTTCAATTCTCGGGCCGACTCTTTTCTCTGTATATATCAATGATGTTGCTCTTGCTGCGGGCGATCCCTGATCCACCTCTACGCCGACGACACCATTCTGTATACTTCTGGCCCTTCCTTGGACACTGTGCTATCTAACCTCCAAACGAGCTTCAATGCCATACAACACTCCTTCCGTGGCCTCCAACCGCTCTTAAATGGTAGTAAAACCAAATGCATGCTTTTCAACGGTCGCTGCCTGCACCCGCACGCCCGACTAGCATCACCACCCTGGATTGTTCCGACCTAGAATATGTGGACATCATATAAGTACCTAGGTGTCTGGCTAGACTGCAAACTCTCCTTCCAGACTCATATCAAACATCTCCAATCCAAAATCAAATCGAGTCGGCTTTCTATTTCGCAACAAAGCCTCCTCACTCACGCCGCCAAACTTACCCTAGTAAAACTGACTATCCTACCGATCCTCGACTTCGGCGATGTCATCTACAAATAGCTTCCAATACTCTACTCAGCAAACTGGATGCAGTTTATCACAGTGCCATCCGTTTTGTACTAAAGCACCTTATACCACCCACCACTGCGACCTGTATGCTCTAGTCGGCTGGCCCTCGCTACATGTTCGTTGTCAGACCCACTGGCTCCAGGTCATCTACAAGGCTATGCTAGGTAAAGCGCCGCCTTATCTCAGTTCACTGGTCACGATGGCAACACCCACCGTAGCACGCGCTCCAGCAGGTGTATCTCACTGATCATCCCTAAAGCCAAAACCTCATTTGGCCGCCTTTCCTTCCAGTTCTCTGCTGCCTGCGACTGGAACGAATTGCAAAAATCTCTGAAGTTGGAGACTTATCTCCCTCAACAACTTTTAACATCTGCTATCTGAGCAGCTAACCGATCGCTGCAGCTGTACATAGTCCATCGGTATATATGCCCACCCAATTTACCTACCTCATCCCCATACTGTTTTATTTATTTACTTTTCTGCTCTTTTGCACACCAGTATCTCTACTTGCACATGATCATCTGATGATTTATCACCCCAGTGTTAATCTGCTAAATTGTAATTATTCGCTCCTATGGCCTATTTATTGCCTACCTCCTCATGCCTTTTGCACACATTGTATATAGATTCTCTCTTTTTTCCTACTATGTTATTGACTTGTTTATTGTTTACTCCATGTGTAACTCTGTGTTGTTGTCTGTTCACACTGCTATGCTTTATCTTGGCCAGGTCCCAGTTGCAAATGTTCTCAACTAGCCTACCTGGTTAAATAAAGGTGAAAAAAAATAAAAATAAAAGGGCGATTTTGAAGCCATATGATTAAAGATTAAATTTAAGTATAACTCTGACTGGTGTGTGGTTTATAACTCTCCTCATTTGGTAATACAGGAAATTGCCACGACAAGCGCGAGAGAGCGCGACTGTGTGTGTGTAACGGATGTGAAATGGCTAGCTAGTTAGCGGGTACGCGCTAAAGCATTCAATCGGTTACGTCACTTGCCTGAGACCTGAAGTAGGGTTTCCCCTTGCTCTGCAAGGGCCGCGGCCTTTGTGGAGCGATGGGTAACGACGCTTCGTGGGTGACTGTTGTCGATGTGTGCAGAGGGTCCCTGGTTCGCGCCCGAGGTCGGGGCGAGGGGACGGTTTAAAGTTATACTGTTACATTGGTGCCGTGACCCGGATCACTGGTTGCTGCGGAAAAGGAGGAGGTTGAAAGGGGGGTGAGTGTAACGGATGTGAAATGGCTAGCTAGTTAGCGGGTACGCGCTAATAGCATTTCAATCGGTTACGTCACTTGCTCTGAGACCTGAAGTAGGGTTTCCCCTTGCTCTGCAAGGGCCGCGGCCTTTGTGGAGCGATGGGTAACGACGGCTTCGTGGGTGACTGTTGTCGATGTGTGCAGAGGGTCCCTGGTTCGCGCCCGAGGTCGGGGCGAGGGGACGGTTTAAAGTTATACTGTTACATGTGCATGCAAGTGTGTGTGCGTGTGTGTGTGTCTATTGCCCACCTCTGTTCTTCCCCCTGGCTCATGTCGTGCAGGAGGACGTAGTATTTGAGTGTGTTGGGGATGAACCACTTGGGGTTGGTGTACTCTCCATTGTGCTGGATCCTGTGCTGCTCCTGAGACAGCTTGAGGAACTGCTCCACTGGTACAGCCTCACTGGACGACACCACCAACAGACCTGCAGGAGCACCAGTCAAGGAACCACAACCAGAGAGAGGTGGGGGGGAGAGAGAGAGAACAGCAAAAGGAGAAGATAATGAGTAGGGAGGGTGGGGAGAGAGGATGAAATTAGAGAAGGGGAAATAGCTGGAGAGTGACAGATGGACAAACTGAAAAATGATAATGCCCTTTTGGTGTAAGAGCTGTTTGAAAAGACCGTCTTTTGATTTGATATTGAGATACAAACGGCTGCATTTGACCTTTAAAAATAGTTCTGAGATTTGTGCAGTAGGCTATAGGCTSAACATATTATCTCTGACCCCTTGACTTTTCCCACATTTTGTTATGTTACAACCCGATTCAAAAATTGATTAAATCGTCCTCCCCCCTCAATCTACAAACAATACCCCATAATGATAAAGCAAAAACAAGTTTGACATTAACTAGGACATTTACATATGAAGTCACACTCTTTCAGTGTACCTTGCTGAAGCACCTTTAGCAGCGATTACAGCCTCGAGTCACACGCTTGGCACACCTGTATTTGGGGAGTTTCTACCATTCTTCTCTACAGATCCTCTCAAGCTCTGTCAGGTTGGATGGGGAGCATCATGCACAGCTATTTTCAGGTCTCTCCGAAGATGTTAGATCAGGTTCAATTCCAGACTCTGGCTGGGACACTCAAGGACATTCAGAGACTTGTCCAGAAGCCATTCCTGCATTGTATTGGCTGTGTGCTTAGGGTTGTTGTCCTGTTGGAAGTCTGAAGTCCTGAGTGCTCTGGTGCAGGTTTTCATCAAGGATCTCCGTACTTTGCTCCGTTCATCTTTCCCTCAATCCCGACTAGTCTCCTAATCCCTGCCGCTGAAAAACATCCCCACAGCATGATGCTACCACCACCATGCTTCTCTGTAGGGATGGCGCCAGGTTTCCTCCAGACATGACCCTTGGCATTCAGYCCAAAGAGTTCAATCTTGGTTTCATCAGAACAGAGAATCTTGTTTCTCATGGTCTGAGTCCTTTAGGAAAACTCCAAGCGGGCTGTCATGTGCCTTTTACTGAGGAGTGGCTTCTATCTGGCCACTCTACCATAAAGGTCTGATTGCTGGAGTGCTGCAGAGATGGTTGTCCTTCTCCCATCTCCACAGAGGGACTCTGGAGCTCTATCAGAGTGACCATCGAGTTCTTGGTCTCCTCCCTGACCAAGGCGCTTCTCCCCCAATTGCTCAGTTTGGCCAGGCAACCAGCTAGAATAGAATAGTCTTGGTGGTTACAAACTTCTTCCATTTAATAATGGAGGCCACTGTGTTCTTGGGGACCTTCAATGCTGCAGACACTTCCCCAGAACTGTCCCTCGACACAATCCTGTCTCGGAGCTCTATGGACAATTCCTTCGACCRCATGGCTTAGTTTTTGCTCTGACATGCACTGTCAACTGTGGGACATTATATAGACAGGTTGTGTGCCTTTCCAAATCATGTCCAATCAATTGAATTTACCACAGGTGGACTCCAATCAAGTTGTAGAAACATCTCAAGGACGATCAATGGAAACAGGATACACCGGAGCTCAAATTTCCAGTCTCATAGCAAAGGGTCTAAATACTTACGTAAATAAGTTATTTCTGTTTATAAGATTTAATACATTTGCAAAAATTTCTAAAAACCTGTTTTCACTTTGTCACTATGGGGCATTGTGTAAATTGATGAGGATTTGTTTTAACTTAATCAATTTTAGAATAAGGCTGTAACGTAACAAAATGTGGAAAAAGGGAAGGGGTCTGAATACTTTCCGAATGCACTGTATATGATCACACTGGTAATATATAATTTGTTGTAATAAAAAAATAAACAGTCAGGTACTTAATTGTTACCTAGAAATGATTTGATTTTGAGATTTGATTTATCATTATCATAGTGTTTATTGTAGTATGTTGAAGCAGAGAAGGATACAGGCGAGGTAGTGGTTGAGGAACTCATGGTCAGAGGCAGGCATTGACTGGAGGAAGCTCTCCCTGTACGCCTCAAACCAGGGAGTCGTGGCTGGAGAGAAGACAACAACAAAATGAGAGCAAGAACATCACTCTAACCTAACCTCACCTCCATGGAATACAACCCTGAGAGAGTGGAGCTGCACAGAGACCACCTGAAGCCTACACCCAGGGGCGCTGCTGAGAGAGGTCTATGCACACCCAGCTCAACCAGACAAGAGAGGCTGGGAATTGACATACACACACTGATTGTGTAGCTGCAACAAATGATACTCAGGGAGAGAAATAAATGAATGATTAGCCAGATGAAAGAGAAGGATTTTACCAGCACTCAATTCTTCTTTTATCCTAAACCCCATTGAGATGCAGAGAGCATCTTGCTGCTTATTGCAGACTATATTTGTCATCAAGAGATACACCCAGTATTGTCAGAAGAACAACCAGCTTCAGGCAGTAATGTTGACAGGAKAATGAGGATCAAAGCAAGTGTAGACACCTATGTAACGTAACACCTGGATGAGAGTGAGGAAATAGTACCGGAGTCAGTATGCAGACAACACTATCAGAACTTGTCCAATAAGAAGCTCTCGTGATCTTTAAAAGCTGTGCCCTAATGAATACATCCTGGTAATTCCACCATCTCTGGTTCTCTCGCTCTTCACAACACAAACACAGCAGACTGTGTGTTTGGACTAGATCAACTGATAAGTGAACTGTACAGAGCTGCCGGTGTCTCGCTCTATGCATGGAAGCCAAAACCGACAGACCCACGTATATTTTTGGACAGAGGACAGCTCTTCTCGTCAGCTCTACAAAAATATAGGCCTAAATAAATAGTACAGCAAGAAGCAACAATCAAATCCATATTCAGATTGAATCTAAGATTCAATGGTCTCTTTTGATGGAGAAACTTTAAACCAAGACTGCCAGTAAAACAATAATAAATTTGGTTATATAGCAGTACATTTACTATAGTAGAACACAGGCACAACAGCACAATGAGGAAGATTAACCTATAAACCCCTGGGCACGGCTCCAGTCCATTCTCCAAAAAGATTACGCAGCAAGACATTTACATGAATCATTGTATGGCAGATAAATCATGAGAAAGGGAATCTAAAGCCACCAGAGGTCAGTCTAGTGTTGCACGGTATATACCGAAACTTCAGTACTTTTTCGATACTAGAACATGAAAAACGGTTTGGTACCAGAATTTGTGTTACTTTAGGTACATCTGTCAAATGTGTCTCACGTCATATGCCAATTGAGAGGATTGAGTCTGTCTTGTAATTTGTCTGACTCTTTTCAAGGGGGCAGTAGCTAGCCAGGCTGCGCTTATGCATACCGTGCAAGCAACTTTTGAAAAGCAAGCGAGAGATCATAGATCAACATTCTAAAACGACAAAAAAATAATAATAATAATAATTGTTTAGCTTTATTTAACTAGGCAAGTCAGTTAAGAACAAATTCTTATTTTCAATGACGGCCTAGGAACAGTGGGTTAGCTGCCTTGTTCAGGGGCAGAACGACAGATTTTTACCTTATCAGCTCTGGGATTTGATCTTGCAACCTTTCAGTTACAAGTCGAAACGCTCTAACCACTAGGCTACCTGCCTATATTCAGCATGACATTCATGTGAGAATTATAATATGATTACACAAGCCAAAAATCATGTGAAATGCACTCATAACTTGACAGCAATATATTTAGACTACTTTGCGTTAGACTGGGCTTGCTAGCAGTAGCCACTAGCCAGCCAGCAGCCCTGGGCGGAGTATTGCACCCTGGGAAGTGAAATGTACTATGTTGTGCAAATTCCATTGTATTTCTATTGCGTGTAGACTATTACAATATAGAAMCTTCAGAAAGTAGCTTCAAAGTGTTTGTTGTTTTGTAACTATTAATTTAATACATCAAAATATTTAGCTGTAATGAATCCTAGGTCTAAAGAATGTCATTTGACCCAATATTATGTCCATAGATGAGAAAATTAACCCTGATATGTATCAAATTATATTTCAAAAGTTTTTGTAAAATCATTTTGTATGCTCTGAGTCTCATACATGGTTTTGCATAATTACATTTTTTGATATTCTTGCCATTCCACTGCTGGCTTGCTTCTGAAGCTAAGCAGGGTTGGTCCTGGTCAGTCCCTGGATTGGAGACCAGATGCTGCTGGAAGTGGTGTTGGAAGGCCCGTAGGAGGCACTCTTTCCTCTGGTCTAAAAAATATCCCAATGCCCTAGGGCAGTGATTGGGGACACTGCCCTGTGTAGGGTGCCGTCTTTCGTATGGGATGTTAAACGGGAATCCTGACTCTCTGTGGTCATTAAAGATCCCATGGAACTTATTGTAAGAGTAGGGGTGTTAACCCCGGTGTCCTGGCTAAATTCCCAATCTGGCCCTCAAACCATCATGGTCACCTAATAATCCCCAGTTTACAATTGGCTCATTCATCCCCCTCCTCTCCCCTGTAACTATTCCCCAGGTCGTTGCTGTAAATGAGAATGTGTTCTCAACTTACCTGGTAAAATAACAGATAAATAAAATTAAAATTTGTCCCAATTTTTTTTTTACTGAATATAGAATATATTCTATTTATTCTACTAGTTATCAACATATTGTTCAATGTTTAAAKAAATTAAGCCCAGTGGTTATTCTGTGACTTTAGCTAATATGTTTTCTTTTTTTGTTGCTATGGTATCATTCCAGTATCGTTTTGGTAATGAGTATTATGATACTAAACTAGATATCGAAGTATAAAATATAAAATTAAAATAAATCTGCATATCGTGACAACACTAGGTCCGTTTTTTTTAAATGTAGCAACAAAGGCCTAAATAAACATTAATTTGACAAGTCAAAACAAGCATAACTCACACTTAATTGTTAGTGTCCACTGTCCTGCACAATTCATTTAGTACCATATYTGTACTAAGGCAAATTAGCCAAACCTGGAATTAGTCATTGAATGATTGGTTGTTACTTTTAATAGCGTAGTTTGTACCTTGTTTACAAACAAGCAAARCATGTGTCACCCATAATCATTTCCTATCCCTTACTTTTCAGAGAGGACCATAGGTTAAAGCTGATTGAGAGAGAACAGAAGGACACAGGAGTTATATGCTACTAATGCTCATACATCAGTTTAAAATAATATTTGAAACCATTTCAAATACATTAGCTGTGCTTGATTGAGCTTGCCTGGCACAATGGAACCAATATACCAACCAAGGATAGGCCAGTTTCAATTATAAAAATGGAGGATGTTAGGAGAGAAGGACAGTCTGCTACAGTTATGCTATGGAAAGAAAGAAGAACGGAGAGAGGGGGAGAGGTAGGGCCACCCCCTACATAGATATTGTGAGGTTGTCGGGTGAGGCCAGGTGAGATGAGTACAGGTACCTGTATAATGCTTGGAGGTGCTGAGTTCCGTTAGTGTGTCCCTCCAGTCACTGTACCAGGGGACGCTAGCTTTAACAGAGCGATCTGATGAGGGGAGAGAGTCATGGACTAGCGTTAGCAACATCCCATTAACTGTACAGGATCTCCCACTGATGTTTACCACTCATAGCTCATCCACAGTACCAATATCATAGATAGTATACATCACATTGTAGATACCACATTGTAGCTAGTTGACCACTGTAGGGAAAACCAGGGAAGAGCAGCAGTATATGAGACTGTGCTGCTGGAGAGGGTCATTCTCACAACCATGGCTTCCACTTTGACCTACAAATGTGACCTATAGATAGCTTGGAAAAAAGGTTAGCCCAAATCATAAGCTTAGCTTCCAGTTTAGATTCAAACAAAACAGTGAAGACATAACATACCATTTCTATGCTCCATTCATAGGTCAAAGGGAGAAATAGGAGAGCCATYGTTGGGTTGACTTAACTGTAGGTTAGGGTTAGAGGAGGCTGTTTGATCCAAGCAAGGTCCACTAACAGTATGGGAGAAATAGAGTGGATTGGAGAGGTTTGTGGATGTGGACCAGCAGGGGGAAACACACGCTTTGATAGAGTCACCACAAAGTTGCTGCACTGCTACCCAAAGGTCATTCCTTGTGAAAATGTAACAGTAATCTCCATTAACTTTCCTGAAATTTCTCTAGGCTGTATTCATATAATGAACCACGTTTTCATCCAACATTATTGTGAGCAAAGTACATGCTGGATTAAAAAAATGTTTTAAAAACATTACGACAGGCCTGATGGAAACAGCAAATGTTGCTGTTAAACTTTCCAAATGTCCACAAAACAAAATACGCTATACAAGGTGGGATCTTTTCTTGTTGGTAAAATGAATTATGCAAGAAATGGAGTTGTTAACTCTTACGCGCAAATATTGAATATAACAACCATCATATCGAAGTAAATTTGGAGTGATGCGATGACATGTGTGGCTCTCCAACTACGACTCGGAAAAGCATGCAGTTTATTAGGCTACAGATGAAATAAGTGATGAACTTCACAGGGTGGTGAATGTGAAAAGTAATGAGCTTGATGCTCCTTTCTAATAAATATCAAGGGTCTTATTCTGGTGATATGATGATCAATGCTTGGCTGCCACTTGACAATTAAAAATTATTTAACTCCTTTGTCCATAGTATCATCATGTAGGCTATACCCGCACTGTATCTGCCAGKTGTTGGCTTGAGCACACGTGCCAATACCAGAGTTGGCATATTTGTGTTAAAACCATCAGTAGATTTGAAAATTAGATGGAAACCCATTTAACCTGTGGTTTTTTTCTCGATACATGGGAATTGAACTACAAAAGTTGTTTTTATGTGCACTGTCACCTCACACAGCCTTTTATCTGCAACAAGTCAATTTGCTGGAAACACATATCTGGTGGGAAAATGTYCATATTYTTTTTATGCAGATGTGTGAATATCTGCATGAAAATCTGTCGCCAATTGGATGGAAACCTAGCTATATACACTGAAAAATAATATGTCCTGCAAAAAGCATTTCTCTGAGCTAAATTTCAGGTAACAAAAAGTGTTTAGGGATATTTCTGTTCCACTGTCAAACGGCTTGACCTGTAACGTTGTAGGTTAGAGGACAGAGGTTGAAGTAGGCTCTTACCCAAGGGTCGTCCAGGTCAAGAGAAGAGAAAATAAAACGAGAGAAGTTCATAAATTACAAAATGAACATGGAAATCACTCCCATATTGCAATATGTTTGCTGTTATTGTCTGCCTGGAAAACAATTTATTTTAAAATAAATCCCTACAGTCATGCCTCTCTCCCGAGTGTCTGCTGCCATCTGCAGGACAGTCTATGAAACTACAGGACAAGTGTCACATTCATCATCAATAAACACTACATTCCTACAACTCATTAAACACTCCATCCTTTACCCATGTCACACTTATCCCCTTCTTTCTCTGTCCAAATTACTCACCACTAATATTAAGGTCATAGTCTCCGGCGGTGATGACATTGGCCACACCCCCCTCTGCTGGTTGGCATGCCGACACCACCTCGCTGAGCAGCCGTCGCTGGGCGGGGCTATGGACTCCGGCGGTGGGGACAGACGGGCYTGTCACCACATTGTTGACGCTGATGCGAAGGTTCTTCACCACCTGCACCTGATTGTTAGGGTCCCTCATGTGACCTATTGAGAGACCCGTATGGGAAAAGATTAGGCTACGTACGCACAATCACACATCATATGTCTTTGAGCTGGACATGAGAAAATATAGGTTATTCATATGTCACCAATAAACCACATGAGAGCATTGATTGAAGTGTGCATCTCCTTTTTCCTTTCAGATACACAGACAGTCAAATTAAGAAAATCATTCGAAATTTTAACAAAAGAGGGGGATGATGCTAAACGTGTGAAGAGACGTGGATGTGAGACTAAATTAAGGTGATATAAAACACCCAACTACTTATGACTACTGCATGAAGGATCCACAGAAACAGCGCCCATACAACTTCATGCAGTAAGAACATTATCATGAGGCAGCATGTTTGGACAGCCGGACATCAAAGCATACACTCACATTCAAGTGGTCATGTAGCCTAACTTTTATGGCACTTCTCCATAGCGAAGAGAAGCGTTTTGTGTCCTCCTCTAAGTCTGTCTGGCCTGTCAACAATTTGGAAACATTCCTACAGAAATTAGATTACATTTGACTGAAAAGCAGGCACACACATACACACCACTGAAAAGCAAAATCTCTGTAAGCAATTTTTGTGAGAATGCCACAACCTGTTTGCGGGAGTAACATCTCTAATTCGAGGAATTTCCCCCAGAATACACACATCAACACCAGCTACTAAATTGTTAGTAAGTCTGTTGCTCTACAGGCAGCTGTGACAACCGTGCTGTAATGTAGGGCTGACTGACCTTCTGGATAGACAGGTGCAGGAGGACAATAGGAAACCCCTAATCCAACTCCTCTTGAGCAGAATATGTAAGCTATGCATTCCACAAATCTAATGTACATGAGGGTTATTTTTATTTATTTATTATTTTACCTATGGGCAGTGCCTTAGACCACTGCGCCACTCGGGAGGCCCGAAAGGGGTAATTATAAGACAACCTGGGTTATTACAGCTCAGTGACTATAATGGATGTGATTTTATCATAGCCTGATGATTAAAACCCAGTCTTGTTTATTCKAAAAGACAACAGTTTTCCAATTTCACATGAGCCATAGCAAAAAGAAACACGGTAGCTATGGATGTGGTTGCTAGGCCTTTGTAGCAAGACTATATGGTAGCTATGGATATCAGTTGGAAACTACATAGCTAACTAGCTAGCTAGATTGCAAAAAGAGTAAGGTAGCCAGGACATTTCATTGTCAGACCATGAGTAACCTGGCATTTGGTAAACTAGCACTAAGCCAAATTACTAATACAAGGACAGTTAAAGTCGGAAGTTTACATACACCTTAGCCAAATACATTTGAACTCAGTTTCACAATTCCTGACATTTAATCCAAGTAAAATTGCCATGTATTAGGTCAGTTAGGATCACCACTTTATTGTAAGAATGTGAAATGTCAGAATAATAGTAGAGAATTATTTATTTATTTCATCACATTCCCAGTGGGTCAGAAGTTTACATACACTCAATTAGTATTTGGTAGCATTGCCTTTAAATTGTTTAACTTGGGTCAAACGCCCACAATAAGTTGGGTGAATTTTGGCCCATTCCTCTGACAGGGCCGGTGTAACCGAGTCAGGTTTGTAGGCCTACTTGCTCGCAACGCTTTTTCCAGTTCTGCCCACACATTTTCTATAGGATTGAGGTCAGGGCTTTGTGGTGGCCACTCCAATAGCTTGACTTTGTTGTCCTTAACTTCTCTAGGATAGGGGGCAGCATTCTCACATTTGGATGAAAAGCATACCCAAATTCAACTGCCAGCTACTCATCCCCAGAAGATAAGATATGCATATTAGTAGATTTGGATAGAAACACTCTGAAGTTTCTAAAACTGTTTTAATCATTCTGAGTATAACAGAACTTATTTAGCAGGCGAAACCCCGGGGCAAACCATTCAGATTTTTTTTTTTTTTTATAGGTCACTCTTTTCAATGGATTTTCATTGGGAATACCGATTTCTAATTGACCTTCTTCGCGATCCTACCGCTTCCACTGGATTCAACAGTCTTTAGAATTGGTTGAGGGATTTTCCTTTGTGTAATGAAGAAGTTAGGCCATTTCAACGAGGGTCACTTGCTGTACTGTTGTTAGAGGCGCGTGACCAGAAAGCTAGCTACAGTTTGTTTTAATCCTGTATGAACACAGATCATCCCTCTTCAATTTTATCAATTATTTACGTAAAAAATACCTAAAGTTGTATTACAAAAGTAGTTTGAAATGTTTTGGCAAAGTTTACAGGTCACTTTTGAGATATTTTGTAGTCACTTTCACAAGTTGGAACCGGTGTTTTTAATGGATCAAACGCGCCAAATAAATGGACATTTGGATATACAGTGGGGAGAACAAGTTTTGATACACTGCCGATTTTGCAGGTTTCCTACTTACAAGCATGTAGAGGTCTGTAATTTTATCATATAGGTACACTTCAACTATGAGAGACGGAATCTAAAACAAAAATCCAGAAAATCACATGTGTTGATTTTTTAAGTAATTAATTTGCATTTTATTGCATGACATAAGTATTTGATACATCAGAAAACCAGAACTTAATATTTGCTACAGAAACCTTTGTTTGCAATTACAGAGATCATACGTTTCCTGTAGTTCTTGACCAGGTTTGCACACACTGCAGCAAGGATTTTGGCCCAATCCTCCATACAGACCTTCTCAAGATCCTTCAGGTTTCGGGCTGTCGCTGGGCAATACGGACTTTCAGCTCCCTCCAAAGATTTTCTATTGGGTTCAGGTCTGGAGACTGGCTAGCCACTCCAGGACCTTGAGATGCTTCTTACGGAGCCACTCCTTAGTTGCCATGGCTGTGTGCTTCGTGTCGTTGTCATGCTGGAAGACCCAGCCACGACCCATCTTCAATGCTCTTACTGAGGGAAGGAGGTTGTTGGCCAAGATCTCGCGATACATGGCCCCATCCATCCCCCCCTCAATACGGTGCAGTCCTCTGTCCCTTTGCAGAAAAGCATCCCCAAAGAAGATGTTTCCACCTCCATGCTTCACGGTTGGGATGGTGTTCTTGGGTTGTACTCATACTTCTTCTTCCTCCAAACACGGCGAGTGGAGTTAGACCAAAAAGCTCTATTTTTGTCTCATCAGACCACATGACCTTCTCCCATCCTCCTCTGGATCATCCAGATGGTCATTGGCAAACTTCAGACAGGCCTGGACATGCACTGGCTTAAGCAGGGGGACTTGCGTGCGCTGCAGGATTTTAATCCATGACGGCGTAGTGTGTTACTAAGTTTTCTTTGAGACTGTGGTCCCAGCTCTCTTCAGGTCATTGACCAGGTCCTGCCGTGTAGTTCTGGGCTGATCCCCACCTTCCTCATGATCATTGATGCCCCACGAGGTGAGATCTTGCATGGAGCCCCAGACCGAGGGTGATTGACCGTCATCTTGAACTTCTTCCATTTTCTAATAATGTCGCCAACAGTTGTTTCCTCTCACCAAGCTGCTTGCCTATTGTCCTGTAGCCCATCCCAGCCTTGTGCAGGTCTACAATTTTATCCCTGATGTCCTTACACAGTCTCTTGGTCTTGGCCATTGTGGAGAGGTTGGAATCTGTTTGATTGAGTTGTGTGGACAGGTGCCTTTTATACAGGTAACGAGTTCAAACAGGTGCAGTTTAATACAGGTAATGAGTGGAGAACAGGAGGGCTTCTTAAGAAAAACTAACAGGTCTTGAGAGCCGGAATTCTAACTGGTTGTAGATGATCAAATACTTATGTCATGCAATAAAATGCAAATTAATTATTTAAAAATCATACAATGTGGGTTTCTGGATTTTTGTTTTAGATTCCGTCAATCTCATACGAGTGTGAAGTGTGACCTAATG
>NC_036856.1:31548489-31616080 GCF_002910315.2 Salvelinus sp. IW2-2015
CTTTGAGTAGCCTTCCACACGCTTCCCACATAAAGTTGGGTGAATTTTGGCCCATTCCTCCTGACAGGCCGGTGTAACCGAGTCAGGTTTGTAGGCCTACTTGCTCGCACACGCTTTTTCCAGTTCTGCCCACACATTTTCTATAGGATTGAGGTCAGGGCTTTGTGGTGGCCACTCCAATAGCTTGACTTTGTTGTCCTTAACTTCTCTAGGATAGGGGGCAGCATTTTCACATTTGGAATGAAAAGATCTCTCTACCTATGATAAAAATTACAGACCTCTACATGCTTTGTAAGTAGGAAAACCTGCAAAATCGGCAGTGTATCAAATACTTGTTCTCCCCACTGTATATCGACGGAATTAATCTAACAAAAAGYCCATTTGTGATGTTTATGGGACAGATTGGAGTGCCAAAAACAGAAGCTCGTCAAAGGTAAGGCATGAATTATATTTTTATTTCTGCGTTTTGTGTCGCGCCTGCAGGGTTGAAATATGCTTCTCTCTCTTTGTTTACTATGGTGCTAACTCAGGTAATAGCATCGTTTGCTTTTGCCGAAAAGCCTATTTGAATTCTGACATGTTGGCTGGATTCACAACCAGTGTAGCTTTAATTTGGTATTTTTCATGTGTGATTTAATGAAAGTTTGATTTTTATAGTAATTTATTTGAATTTGGCGCTCTGCATTTTTACTGGCTTTGGCCCCACATATCCCAGAGAAGTTAAGCCATTTTGCCACAACTTTGGAAGTATGCTTGGGGTCATTGTCCATTTGGAAGACCCATTTGCAACCAAGCTTAAACTTCCTGACTGATGTCTTGAGATGTTGCTTCAATATATCCACATAATTTCCCTCCCTCATGATGCCATATATTTTGTGAAGTGCACCAGTCTCTCCTGCAGCAAAGCAACATGATGCTGCCACCCCCGTTCTTCACTGTTGGGATGGTGCTCGTCGGCTTGCAAGCCTCCCCTTTTTTCCTCCAAACATAACGATGGTCTTTATGGCCAAACAGTTCTATATTTGTTTCATCAGACCAGAGGACATTGCTCCAAAAAGTACAATCTTTGTACCCATGTGCAGTTGCAAACCGTAGTCTGGCTTTTTTATGGCGGTTTTGGAGCAGTGGCTTCTTCCTTGCTGAGCGGCCTTTCAAGTTATGTCGATATAGGACTCGTTTTACTGTGGATATACTGTTTTGTACCCGTTTCCTACAGCATCTTCACAAGTTCCTTTGCTGTTGTTCTGGGATTGATTTGCACTTTTTGCACCAAAGTACGTTCATCTCTAGGAGACAAAACCTCCTTGAGCAGGATGACGGCTGCCTGGTCCCATGGTGTTTATACTTGCGTACTATTGTTTGTACAGATGAACGTGGTACCTTCAGGCGTTTTAAAATTGCTCCCAAGGATGAACCAGACTTGGAGGTCTACAATTTCCTTTGAGGTCTTGGCTGATTTCTTTTGATTTTCCCATGATGTCAAGCAAAGAAGCACTGAGGTTGAAGGTAGGCCTTGAAATACATCCACAGGTACACCTCCAAATGACTCAAATGATGTCAATTAGCCTATCAGAAGCTTCTAAAGCCATGACATCATTTTCTGGAATTGTCCAAGCTGTTTAAAGGCACAGTCAATTTAGTGTATGTAAACTTCTGACCCACTGGAATTGTGATACAGTGAATTATCAGTGKAAAACTGAATGTAAACAATTATTGGAAAAATGACTTGTCATGCACAAAGTAGTTGTCCTAACCTACTTACCAAAACTATAGTTTGTTAACAAGAAATGTGTGGTGGTTGAAAAATGAGTTTTAATGACTCCAACCTAAGTGTATGTAAACTTCCGACTTCAACTGTAGCTGCTTAATCCAAGTTCAACTGAATGGCCATCTCTGTCTCAGACTCCATCTTCCTCCTGTTAGCCAGCTTTTTAGCGTACGGTATGTCAAATATGGTCGGGCGTTGTTCAGTCAGTGACACTGTCCAACAAGGTGACTGGCTGTTAGCTGGCTAAGCACCTTTGAAATTGGTTAAGATAGAAAGCAGACTTTCTACTTTCAAGTTGCAGCTAAACAACTTAGTATGACAGGCGAAGTTTAACTCCCACGTCCCTGCCAGTCCCACTTAACGTTAGTCTAGGTGGGCCCCTTCCCAGCCCRTTGACACCAGGAAGCCTTCTTTGCTAACGGCATTAGCTGCAAAGACACCCAAAACGGTTGCAGACGTACGACAATAGCGGACATATCGTGTCCTATCGGGTGACACATTGAAGAAACAAGACAAAGGCCTCTGTTTCAGCACCACATATGTTACTGGTTAGCCATTCCTGTCACTTGACTGCCAAAGTGACGGCAGTAGCTGTGGAGTGTYGCTAGCTAGGTAGTTTAGCTAACGTTAGCGAGCTTAGCTGGCTAGGATAACATGCTACGTTAATGATAAGTAGCTAGCTGTGGACATAAAACACACAAAAATGTCGCAATAGCTTCATTTTAGATTCCCCTTGTGTAATGTGGAAGTTCTAGCATGAAAACTTCAAGTTGTTGTGTATAAAAGCCCTTACCTTCGGAGGTTAGCCGGCAGAAAGGTCTTAACAGCTCCGAGAAATTAAGGTTGTTTTTACGAGTCACTTTTTCCGCATCTTCGCTGCACAGTACAGCCACCATCGGAACAAACGAGTCCTGGATGAACTCCTGCACAGACTGTACGCACTGAGACATTGCGGTCTGCTTGAGAGGCCCAGACTACGAAATGGTATTTKTCTCTGGATTTAGATAGTGAAAAGCTATCCGCTTCTGAGTTAAAAACAACAGTGCAAGGCAGCCATGTTGAATTCTACAGTTGCCTGATTCGCTTCGGTCGTCACTAGTTACCACAGCCACAAAGTTATAAACTCCGCCTATTTTTTAAATGTCTCTTCGTTATTTAACCACACTACTGACATTATGCGTAACTCTAACCTGAAATTAAGACAAAAAGCAATTTTTTTAAAATGCATTTTTACGATATAGCCAAAGGTGACTTTGTGGCTATGCTATTTAGTGGAAACCATTCGCTTCTGAGAAATGTGCAATTGCAGCCCGCAATTCCTGCATCTGCAGGAACCACTTTATACTTATATTGGTAAATGTTTAAACTACAATAGCCGAGAGATAGGGGCGCAGCAGTACAGTAGGTACCAGTTGGATGCCAACCGCCGACAAACCCCACAAAAGAAGAAGCGAGGGCTACAACAGTAGACAGTGTCCTTCACCCAGTTTGTCGGGTACTGTTTTAATGGGAGTGATTCTGATTCATGCCTATGGGGACTGATTCATGTCAAAATTAAGCTTAGTGAGGCTACTGATACCTTTCACCAAGTCACCTAACATCTCCCTAGCCCATAAGATACCGCCATGAATTAACGGGGACTAGTTTTTTAGAAGGCATCAAACTGCTGACACGTTCATGTCACATGACACGCACACCAGTGGAGGCTGCTGAGGGGAGGATGACTCATAATAATGGCTGTAATGGAGCAAATGGAATTTCATCAAACACATGGAAACCACGCGTTTGATGTATTTGATACCATTCCACTTATTGCACTACAGCCATCCTCCCCAATTTTATTTATTTATTTTATTTCACCTTTATTTAACCAGGTAGGCCAGTTGAGAACAAGTTCTTATTTACAACTGCAACCAGGCCAAGATAAAGCAAATGAGTGCGACAAAAACAACAACACAGAGTTACACATGGGATAATCAAACYTACAGTCAACACAATAGAAAAATCCATGTACAGTGTGTGCAAATTTAGTAAGATTAGGGAGTTAAGGCAAGAAATAGGCCATAGTGGTGAAATAATTACAATTTAGCATTAACACTGGAGTGATAAATGTGCAGATGATAATGTGCAAGTAAAGATACTGGGGCGCAAAAGAGCAACAAAAAAAAAGAATAACAATATGGGGATGAGGTAGTTGAGTGTGCTATTTATAGATGGGCTGTATACAGGTACAGTGATCGGTAAGCTGCTCTGACAGCTGATGCTTAAAGTTAGAGACGGAGATATAAGTCTCCAGCTTCAGTGATTTTTGCAATTCGTTCCAGTCATTGGCAGCAGAGAACTGGAAGAAAAGACGGCCAAAGGAAGTGTTGGCTTTGGGGATGACCAGTGAAATATACCTGCTGGAGCACGTGCTATGGGTGGGTGTTGCTATGGTGACCAGTGAGCTGAGATAAGGCGGGGCTTTACCTAGCAAAGACTTATAGATGACCTGGAGCCAGTGGGTTTGGCGACGAATATGTCGCAAAGGCCAGCCAAGGAGAGTATATAGGTTGCAGAAGTGGGTAGTATATGGGGCTTTGGTGACAAAACAGATGGCACTGTGATAGACTACATCCACTTTGCTGAGTAGAGTGATGGAGGCTATTTTGTAAATGACATTGCCGAAGTCAAGGATCGGTAGGATAGTCAGTTTTACGAGGGTATATTTGGCAGCATGAGTGAAGGAGGCTTTGTTGTGAAATAGGAAGCCGATTCTAAATTTAATTTTAGATTGGAGATGTTTATGTGAGTCTGGAATAAGAGTTTACAGTCTAACCAGACACCTAGATATTTGTAGTTGTCCACATATTCTAAGTCAGAGCCATCCAGAGGAGTGATGCTAAAACAAACTTATGGAGGAGGCTTCTGGTGTTAACAAGCATGAAACCAAGGATTGTACGATTTACAGAAGTCAACAAATGAGAGCATCTGGGGAATAGGTGTAGTGCTGGGAGCTACAGGGCCTGGGTTAACCTCTACATCACCAGAGGAACAGAGGAGGAGTAGGATAAGGGTACGYCTAAAGGCTATAAGAACTGGTCATCTAGTGCGTTAGGAACAGAAAATAAAAGGAGCAGATTTCTGGGCGTGGTAGAATAGATTCAGGGTATAATGTACAGACAAGGGTATGGTAGGATGTGAGTACAGTGGAGGTAAACCTAGGCATTGAGTGACGATGAGAGCGGTTGTGTCTCTGGAGGCACCAGTTAAGCCAGGTGAGGTCTCCGCATGTGTGGGGGGTGAAACAAAAGAGCTATCTAAGGCATGTTGAGCGGGACTGGGGGCTCTACAGTGAAATAAAACAATAATAACTAGCCAAAACAGCAGTAGACAAGGCATATTGACATTAGGGAGAGGCATGTGTAGCCGAGTGATCATAAGGTAAAATGAGCAGCGATAGATTAGTCAGGGAGCTGTTCGGTAGTCGCTACTACGCTAGGCGAGCGGGAGACAAGGCGTTCAGAAAGCTAGCGGGCCGGGGATAGCAGATGGGTCTTCGGCGACATCGCAACGGAGAATCCTGTTAAAACCACATCGGACAATTACGTAGCAGACCACTCTTGATGGATCGGCGGGGCTCCGTGTCGGCCATAAAGAGTCCAGGCCAATTGGCAAAAGAGGTGTTGTAGCCCAAGAATTAGCTGGTATACCTCTTCGGCTAGTCGGGAGATGGGCCTAGCTCGAGGCTAGCTCAAGACTAACTGGTGCTTGCTTCGGAACAGAGGCGTTAGCCAGCAATAGCCACTCGGTTGCAGCTAGCTAGCTGTGATGATCCGGTGTAATGGTCCAGAGCTTGCGGCAGGAATCCAGTGATGTGGTAGAGAAAAGCAGTCCGATATGCTCTGGGTTGATATCACGCTGTGCAGACTAGCAGGTATTGACCGAGCTAACGCTGGCTGGTGTTAATGGTGAAGACTGCTAACAGTGGCTAACTGACTACTAGTTAGTAGCTAGTTAGCTGGCTAGCTTCTGATGGGGGTTCCAGTTATAAAYTATAAAAATAGCAGATCCGTACCACCTTGGGTGAAGCGGGTTGCAGGAAAGAATATTTAGTTCGTAGATGGAAAGTGAGATTAAAATATATACGAAAAAAACGACTATTTACACGGGACAAGACAAGACAAACACACGTCTGATTGCTACACCATCTTGGGTCCTATCTCAAATGAGGTGCCACCAACCTCCTGTGACATACACGTCATGAAGACGTAGTGTCACATTGTGGACACGTGACACTGACATGTCAAGTGTCCGTTTGCGTGTACGTTTATTATGAAAGATCTCACCATGAATGCCTTAAAAACGTCTATATGACTTCTATGTGTACATCAGTGTTTTGTATGAGACCACAAAGCGAGACAGATTCAAGCCCAAGACCGGAGCAAATCGAGTCCGAGTCAAGACAAAGATCAGAGGGGGGCGAGACTGAGTCATGACCAAGACCGGGAAGGGGACAAGGGMTCTCCGGGAGGGGACAAGGGGTCCGATACCGAGACAAGAAAAATGTGAGTCCAATTCAAGACCATGATTATAATTTTGTCAAATCGCCAACATAAGAGTGAAAAATGTCCAGTATTTCTGTATTCATATTTCAGAAGACATATGGATTCTTTAGACATTCAGAATGGTGAAAAAATGTATGCTGAGGTCAAAGAGAGCCACTACACAAATTATTACTTACCCAAACACAGTGGGGAACAATGAGGGCCTTCTACGCCTTCAAATCAAATTTTATTTGTCACATGCGCCGTATACAACAGGTATGGACCTTACCGTGAAATGCTTACTTACAAGCCCTTAACCAACAATGCAATTCAAGAAATGGAGTTAATCAAATATTTCCTAAATAAACTAAAGTWAAAAAATCTAATCAATCACAAGTTAGCACAAGACATTTACATAACAACAATGAGGCTATATTTACATTTACATTTAAGTCATTTAGCAGACGCTCTTATCCAGAGCGACTTACAAATTATACAGGGGTTACCGGGTCTATATGCGGGGGTACAGGTTAATCAATCAATCAATCAAATTTATTTATAAAGCCCTTCTTACATCAGCTGATGTCACAAAGTGCTGTACAGAAACCCAGCCTAAAACCCCAAACAGTAAGCAATGCAGGTGTAGAAGCACGGTGGCTAGGAAAAACTCCCTAGAAAGGCCAGAACCTAGGAAGAAACCTAACCTTAATTGAGGTAATTTGTAAAGTGACTATGCATAGATAATAAACAGTGAGTAGCAGCAGTGTAAAAGCCATTTGATTAGTTTAGTTGTTCAGCAGTCTTATGGCTTGGGGGTAGATGCTGTTAAGGAGTCTTTTGGTCCTAGACTTGGCGCTCTGGTAACGCTTGCCGTGCGGTAATAGAGAGAACAGTCTATGACTTGGGTGACTGGAGTCTTTGACAATTTTTTGGGCCTTTCTCTGACACTGCCTAGTATATAGGTCCTGGATGTCAGGAAGCTTGGCCCTAGTGATGTACTGGGCCGTACGCACTACTCTTTGTAGCYCCTTCCGGTCAGATGCTGAGCAGTTGCCATACCAGGCGGTAATGCAACCAGTCAGGATGATCTCGATGGTGCAGCTGTAGAACGTTTTGAGGATCTGGGGACCCATGCCAAATCTTTTCAGTCTCCTGAGGGAAAAATATGTTGTCGTGCCCTCTTTACAACTGTCTTGGTGTGTTTGGACCGTGAAAGTTTGTTGGTGATGTATGACCAAGGAACTTGAAACTCTCGACCCACTCCACTTCAGTCCCGTCGATGATAATGAGGGCCTGTTTGGCTCTCCTTTTCCTATAGTCCACGATCATCTCCTTTGTCTTGCTCACATTGAGAGAGAGAATGTTGTCCTGGCGTCTCTGACCTCCTCCCTATAGGCTTCAGAGAAGGGCTAAGGATTAATAAAATAATAATWATTATTATATTATTATTTTCAATGATGTTCTGATTTAATCTCTTCAGTTTTTGTTTTCTTTCCATCGACCCTATACAGTGGTGTAGTGGTACCTGGAGAAGTGGGTATACTCTAATTTTGCCAAAGATATCCCAAAATTACCTGCCCAGCGAAAGAAAGGCACCCAGTTTGAAAAATCCTATGATTTCCTGAGTTTTTTAAATTAGTTTTCCAATATATTTTTCAGATTTTCACTCTCAAAATCAGAAAAATMTGATGTTCTAAGTCCACAACAATGCTTAAACCACACCAGGACACCATTTTGCAGGTCTGAGGAATATTTTTGTACTAATAATGTTTATGTTTTTGGTTTTGCTCAATCTGTTTGGGTGGGCCTGGCAGGACCCAATATTTTTGTACTAATAATGTACATGTTTTTGGTTTTGCTCAATCTGATTGGGTGTGCCTGGTAGGGCTCCCCAGTGGTTGGGCATGTGTCCACCCATTACCCACTATGACCCTGAGGCAAACAGCATAGTAGGTAATTATTAAACATAGTAGGTAATTATTAATTAAATATCAGTCATCACATTAATGAAAGTCACGTCACGTCACTATATACTATTAGTTAATTTTAGTATACTGTAAACTAACGGTATCGTTTCAGTTGAGCGTACTAGAGCTTGCCTGTCTGCCGGAAGTTGATGCTGTTGCTATGCAACAAATGACTAGTTAAACATTTTACGATTTTGGGTGTGTTCGTAAATTCTATCTGGAGTGCCAGAGCGCGCTCTGGGCATTAATAAATCCAGAACATTGTCAAATTGTCCGTTTGTAAATTCAGAGCTTTTCGCTCTCGGAGCATTCAGGGCACACACTGGAGTAGGGTTGATCCGAGCGTTCAACAGCAGTCAAGCACTGAAGCTAACTGACTAATGTTGGCTAGCTACTTCCAGACACAAGTGAGAGAACACCTCACTTTGACCATTTTACTCGGCTTAGCAGAGCTGGTTCAGTGACTGTAACTGTGCTGCTGGCAACAATTTAATTTGCATTTTTTTGCCAACGTTTACTGACACCGGCCATATTCAAAGGTTGTTGAGCGTTTGTTAATTCATGAGTTATTCTGCACGAGAGTGCTCTGATATCGGAGTAGATAGCCATTGAATTGCACGACTATACCACTTAGCTAAGAATGATGTAAATAATCAAGTCTATAAACGTTGGGTAGTTAGTTAGATAGCAGATGGTTAATATACTACCTTGCAAGTTTGATGTATTAGTAGCCAACTAACGTTACAGTAGGTAACTAGCTAACATACTGCTGTAAAGGATAGCTAAAGGATAGCTAACAAATTGTCACTCAACATAACATGTAACGTAACTTATTTGAAAAGGAATTACTTATTACATTTTTCAACATTTTATTAACATTTGTCATAATTAGTTAAAGCAATACATTTGTATACACTCTCATCGGACTTCGGCTACATGTTTCCCGCCATTTTCTTAAAATCTGAAAAGTTATGAAACCACGCCCATTTTCTGAAGAATTGCATTATGGGCCCTAAAAGCACGGAAATAGTGTCCACTGCATGTATACTTTGTATTTAGGCGAATTTATGACGTACTTTTGGCATATTAACTATATCCATACTATGACCAATAATGATACTATATACTCAATTCATGTCACAAATAGTACGGTTAGTGCGGTTAGAATGAGTATTCGAACACAGCTTAGGTCTCTAGTGCCACCTTCAAAACAACTGGGAACTTGGAACGCTGCAATCTCTGACTTCCGGCTTCAGTAAATTCAAGACAACTGGGAACTCTGAAAAAAATGAATTTTGACTGGTAAAAATAGTTTTCAACAGTTATCCAACTCGGAATTCCAATTCGAAAAAACTCTGGCATCTTTCTCCAAATTTCCTWCCTGAAACTCACTGATGTCATGATTTGACCTTGTTTTCCCCCCAGAGTTCCCAGTTTACCACAAATTTACCTGTTCAACCAACACAATCACTGTCACCATGTCTTATGGTCAGTGGCGATTTTAGCATGTAAATCTTGGTGGGGGAAAAATAACTTGTGGGATGCATACCAGCAAAACCACAACACAAAACTAAACAATACATTAATTGCACTATAACAGTGACAAACAATGCCCATAAACTGTTAGGGCCTACATAAAGCTGTCCCAACAGCAGAGTCCCAACAGCAGAGTCCCAACAGCAGAGTCCCAACAGCAGAGTCCCAACACCTTACCACTGCTACACCTTGCTATCACTGGAGCCTTGTCTGGCAGCGAAACAGTTCATTCAGCCTCATTTACTGCCTTTTAAAAAAACATAGCTGATATGGCTGACTTGCTTAAACAAATGTGGTTTCTACTGACAATTGAGATTTACAAACTATGGCATAAGGAGACGACAAGCGGATAAGAGGCAATACGTAATTTCGATTAAGACATTAATGAGCGAGCTAGGACGAACGTCGTCAATATAACTATGTGTTCAACACTTTTGAAATGTACAGCGACAGAATTCAGAACATAGGCCGTTCTTACAGTGTTTTCCCTGTACACCATGTCAGAACCGTAGGATAAACAAAGGAGGCAAATAAGCAGACAATGAAAGCTCTTACAATATTTGATTATTACATTTTCTCAAAAACAGGTTCATGGGTACATGTGCACCACCAAGTCAGAACAGTAGACCTAATTATTAGGATGAGGCACATGGGCTACTAACAGCTTACTACACAACATACACTTAGTATTACTTTCTTAGCTACAGTATACATATCTCCCTGGCATATTAAATCAATTATGCAGCAGCATACAAGACATTTTTGGACTCACCTTGTTGTGCTGTGCTCACTTGAACAGGAAGGTGGCACGGTGGTCCTTCGTGGGCAAATTTTGTCATCAAAGTCTGGCATTCTCTGGATTTATGGTGCTTTCAAGTCAACTGGGAACTCTGGAAAAAAAGGTTGAATCATGATGATGTCAGTGATCTTCAAGTCATAGGTCTAGAAAGAGGCCAGAGTTCCCGATTCACAATTCAGAGATGGTTGAAAGTTCAAAACATATTTTCTCAGTCCTAGCTCATTTTTCCCGAGTTCCCAGTTGAACTCACTGAATTCAGATTTTACAGTTCCAAGTTAACAGTTGTTTTGAGCAAGGCACAAATCATGCTTCATTGACAGAATGGCCAATGTTGAATGTTTATAATTTTAAACTAGGAAAAGAGACCCTTAATCTTAGTCTTGGGACCACACAGCCACTCCTCTGAATAGCAGGATAATGATTGCTTTGCAATGCTTGCAGTTAGCCACTGATTCCTTCCAAACCACTCATTGTTGAATTTGCGATTTCCAACTTGTTGTGTAATGTTTATGTCCAATGGCCGATGAGCACCGGATACGTTTTATCTATAATTTCTCTTAATTATTTATCTTCATATGACAAGGATTAAAAAGGATTTGCCAGTAGATTGTCGACGTGATTCATGAAGATGAGTGCTAGCTAAGATTTTGAAAGTATGATGTTGGCAGTCCAATCAAAGCTACTCTAGATATAACATAATTTGATGTAATTTTATCTGTGGCCAATGACCTTGAGCCTTCTTGGATGGGCACTTCTAATGTAACTCTAAGGCAGCACCCAAGGGGCTTGAATTTTRGAGCTCTACCCTTAGACTTGACGGTGACGTAGTGTCCCCATGAGTGACAGAACACTGAGCCAATCACGGCGCAACACTCTATTTTTTTCTGTCTTGCCCCACCACAGAAAGCACTGAGCCAGGCTGAAACACCTGCATTTTGGAGCTCTCTTACTCAAGAAAACAAAAAAGAGATGATGTTTGTATGCAGCTTTATTAACTCAATGATATATTTTTTTCCCCACATTGTTTGCAAACTGATATGTGACAGGTATTAATGCTAAAATAACATGCAAAACAGGCAATCCCCCCTCAAAAAAAATTGGGGCTCAAAACAGGTGCCATTTCCCATTTTTGTTAAGCAGTCTACCGCATACAGTTTGATACATATGTTTGATAAATCCAACATATGCACCACACTGAACGCACTGCAACTGCCTCTGCAACTTTAATGCTGCAAGGCAAACGCAGCGTTTCATTGGAAATTAATGTAATTCTGATGTACCAAAATGCAATGATGCTGTCATACCTGCATTTTGGCTCATACATTTCCAATGGATTCCAATAGAACATGCCAGCAGAGGTGAATGTTGAACTTTTGTTGAATACATATCCAAATTATGCTGCATAACATTTTGCGCAATGAGACTGTCGGTGTGTTCGAAGGTAACTGCCTCTGCAATGCAATACTGCAAGGCAAACACAGCGTTCTATTTAGATTTACTTATAGACTAATACAAAATCAGTAGCGGATTTAGGGTGCGGGCGGGTGCTGAAGGGAGATTCGCCCAGGGCTCCGGTTGTACAACCTTGAACATCACATACACTTGAAACAAATAGCCAAACCAAAAACTGCAGACAAAAATACTTTCTGCTACTAAAATCAGTGAAATGTAGGCTAAACTGACAACAGAGAAATCTCAACTAGCAAGCAAGTCGCAGCAATGAACAAAGCGAAAGGGAGGAGAATTCTGGCAGGGGGGACATTTTCGGCACAACACCGGCTAAAGCACTGAGAGCACAGGCCTATAACTTCCATCATCAACTAAGTAAAATACATAGGCCTAAAGCCGATAAATAAAAACTGTTGAAAATATCCTGATGATAATTCTGGTTCTTTTAATCACATTCATCTCTCTGTTCCGCCTGTCTGCCTCCCTTTATATCTGTCTTGACTTGAGCTATTTTTAGTGAAGTTCAACATTGTATGATCACTGGGTCCAGCCAGAAGCTGTCGCTAGCGAACTTGCAACATTGCATCAACTAGCCTATGACAGCACCTCAGAGTTTCCTGGGCAAGTGAGCTCTGGACAGACAGCTGTTTCTTTAGGAAATTTCCAATGGATATACAGTGGGGAGAACAAGTATTTGATACACTGCCGATTTTGCAGGTTTTCCTACTTACAAAGCATGTAGAGGTCTGTAGTTTTTATCATAGTACACTTAACTGTGAAGAGAGGAATGTAAAACAAACATCCAGAAAATCACATTGTATTGATTTTTAAGTAATTCATTTGCATTTTATTGCATGAACGTAAGTATTTGATCACCTACCAACCAGTAAGAATTCCGGCTCTCCACAGACCTGTTAGTTTTCCTTTAAGAAGCCCTCCTGTTCTCCACTCATTACCTGTATTAAAACTGCACCTGTTTGAACTCGTTACCTGTATAAAGACACTGTTCACACACTCAATCAAACAGACTCCAACCTCTCCACAATGGCAAGACCAGAGAGCTGTGTAAGGAATATCAGGGATAAAAATGGTAGAACCTGTACAAGGATGGGATGGGCTACAGGACAATAGGCAAGCAGCTGGTGAGAGAAGGCAACAACTGTTGGCGCAATTATTAGAAAATGGAAGAAGTTCAAGATGACGGTCAATCACCCTCGGTCTGGGGCTCCATGCAGAGATCTCACCTCGTGGGGCATCAATGATCATGAGAAGGTGAGGAATCAGCCAGAACTACACGGCAGGACCTGGTCAATGACCTGAAGAGAGCTGGGACCACAAGTCTCAAAGAAAACCATTAGTAACACACTACGCCGCATGGATTAAAATCCTGCAGCGCACGCAAGGCTCCCCTTGCTGCTCAAGCGCGCGGGCATTCCAGGCCTATCTGAAGTTTGCCAAGAACCATCTGATGATCCAGAGGAGGAATGGGAGAAGGCCTGTGTGGTCTGATGAGACAAAAATCGAGCTTTTTGGTCTAAACTCGTACTCGCGCATGGTTTGGAGGAAGAAGAAGGATGAGTATAACCCCAAGAACACCACATCCCAACCGTGAAGCATGGAGGTGGAAACATCGTTCTTTGGGGATGCTTTTCTGCAAGGGGACAGGACCGACTGGCACCGTATTGAGGGGAGGATGGATGGGGCCATGTATCGGCGAGAATTCTTGGCCAACAACCTCCTTCCCTCAGTAAGAGCATTGAAGATGGGTCGTGGTGGTCTTCCAGCCTGACAACGACCCGAAACCACACAGCCATGGCAACTAAGGAGTGGCTCCGTAAGAAGCATCTCAAGGTCCTGGAGTGGCCTAGCCAGTCTCCAGACCTGAACCCAATAGAAAATCTTTGGAGGGAGCTGAAAGTCCGTATTGCCCAGCGACAGCCCGAAACCTGAAGGATCTGGAGAAGTCTGTATGGAGGATTGGCCAAAATCCTTGCTGCAGTGTTGTGCAAACCTGGTCAAGAACTACAGGAAACGTATGATCTCTGTAATTGCAAACAAAGGTTTCTGTAGCAAATATTAAGTTCTGGTTTTCTGATGTATCAAATACTTATGTCATGCAATAAAATGCAAATTAATTACTTAAAAATCATACAATGTGATTTTCTGGATTTTTGTTTTAGATTCCGTCTCTCACAGTTGAAGTGTACCTAATAGATAAAAGATTACAGACCTCTACATGCTTTGTAAGTAGGAAAACCTGCAAAATCGGCAGTGTATCAAATACTTGTTCTCCCCACTGTATGGGACCATCAAATCATGATATTTTGCTCTTTCAGATGAGGCTTGGTGATTATCGAGGCCGTGTTGGAAGAATTTTTCAATTACTGAGGAATGGATAAATTTGCAATGGATAAAAAAATACTTTGTTGACTTGTGTGAGGCGAAGATAAAATTACTGATAGGTTATGCTAATTAGTAGTGTACGTGGTGAGTTAAGACAATCAAAAACCAGACATTGCCAAATGGGCACTTTCCTACATATGCATGCATTCCAGAGAGAGATGCACCATATCTTCGTCACACACCCCTCCCCTTCCTCTTGATGCAACATTTTAAATTATACTTGAGACATATTATCTTCACACATATTTTAAATAATTTTCAGTGACAGCCGCAACTCAATCAGCAAGACCTATTGCCAAGCGCACTACCCAAATTGCAGGCTTCCCAAATAGGCATAGGCCTACTCACTTGTGATTTGAAACAATCCACAGCAATTTGTTTACTTAAAGAAGTGAATGATTCTCTGTGGCTAAGTCATGCTCCTTGGTGAAGTATTTTGAATTATTTTATTTATACAGGAGTAATTACAGTTGAAGTCAGAAGTTTACATACACCTTAGCCAAATACATTTAAACTCAGTTTTTCACAATTCCTGACATTTAATCCTAGTAAAAATTCCTTGTCTTAGGTCAGCTAGGATCACCACTTTATTTTAAGAATGTGAAATGTCAGAATAATAGTAGAGAGATGTCACGTTTCTGACCTTATTTCCTTTGTTTAGTCTTTATTTAGTTGGTCAGGACGTGAGTTGGGTGGGTATTATCTATGTTGTCTGTTTCTATGTGGGGTTCTCTCGTTTGGCCTGATATGGTTCTCAATCAGAGGCAGCTGTCATTCATTGTCTCTGATTGGGAACCATATTTAGGTAGCCTGTTTTCTGTTGGGGTTTGTGGGGGATTGTCTATGTGTAGTGTTTGTGTCAGCACTATTGTTATTTAACTTCACGGTTGTCACTTTGTTGTTTTTTGTAGTGTTCAGTTTCTTTCATTAAATAATGACGAACACTTACCTCGCTGCGTATTGGTCCTCCGATCCTTCTCGCCTCTCCTCGTCAGATGAGGAGGACGAAGACATCCGTGACAAGAGAATGATTTATTTAAGCTTTTATTTCTTTTATCACATTCCCAGTGGGTCAGAAGTTTACATACACTCCATTTGTATTTGGTAGCATTGCCTTTAAATTGTTTAACTTGGGTCAAACGTTTCGGGTAGCCTTCCACAAGCTTCCCACAATAAGTTGGGTGAATTTTGGACCATTCCTCCTGACAGAGCTGGTGTAACTGAGTCAGGTTTCTAGGCCTCCTTGCTCGCACACGCATTTTCATTCTGCCCACATATTTTCTATAGGATTGAGGTCAGGGCTTTGTAATGGCCACTCCAATACCTTGACTTTGTTGTCCTTAAGCCATTTTGCCACAACTTTGTAAGTATGCTTGGGGTCATTGTCCATTTGGAAGAACCATTTGTGACCAAGCTTTAACTTCCTGACTGATGTCTTGAGATGTTGCTTCAATATATCCACATAATTTCCCTCCCTCATGAAGCCATCTATCTGTAACGGCGGTCTCTCTCTCTTCATAAGAAGAGGAGGAGTAGTGATCGAACCAAGGCGCAGCGGGTTGTGAATACATGATGAATTTTAATACAAGACAACGAAACAAACTATACTTGAATAAACTAACAAAATAACAAAACGAAAGTAGACAGACTTAGTACGACGAACTGACATAAAACACGCAGAACGAAACGAACAAGAAAAATAGCCTACACATAAATGACGAATGAACAAAAACAAACCGAACAGTCCCGTATGGTGCGACAAAACACTGACACGGAAGACAACCACCCAACAAACAAACACTGTGAACAGCCTACCTAAATATGACTCTCAATTAGAGGGAACGCCAAACACCTGCCTCCAATTGAGAGCCATACCAGGCAACCCTAAACCAACATAGAAACAGACAACATAGAATGCCCACCCAAACTCACGTCCTGACCAACTAACACACAAAACTAAACAGAAAACAGGTCAGGAACGTGACATAAACCCCCCCTCAAGATGCGTACTCCGAACGCATCAACCAAAAAGTCCAGGGAGGGGTCTGGGTGGGCATCTGACCACGGTGGTGGCTTAGGCTCCGGGCGTGGTTCCCACCCCACCATAATCAATCCCCGCTTCGTAGCCTCCCCACAATGACCACCCTCCAAATAACCCCACCTAAATTTAGGGCAACACCAGAATCAAGGACAGCCCTGGGACAAGGTAGCTCAGGACATAGGGATAGCTCAGAAACAGAGGGATAGCTTAGGAGAGAGAGGTAGCTCAGGATAAAGAAGTAGCTCAGGATAGAGGGGCAACTCCGGACTGAAGGGCAGCTCCGGACAGAGAGACAGCTCTGGACTGAGGGGCAGTTCTGAATTACTAGCCGCTTCTGGCTGAGGGACAGCTCATGGCTGACTGACGGCTCTGGACGCTCATGGCAGGCTGACGGCTCTGGACGCTCATGCAGGCTGAACGGCTCTGACGCTCATGCAGGCTGACGGCTCTGGACGCTCATGGCAGGCTGACGGCTCTGGACGCTCATGGCAGGCTGACGGCTCTGGACGCTATGGGCTGGCTGACGGCTCTGGACGCTCATGGCTCTCTGACGGCTCTGGCTGCTCATGGCTCTCTGACGGCTCTGGCTGCTCATGGCTCGCTGACGGCTCTGGCTGCTCATGGCTAGCTGGCGGCTCTGGCAGATCCTGTCTGGCTGGCGGCTCTGGCAGATCCTGTCTGGCGGCGGCTCTGGCAGATCCTGTCTGGTTGGTGGCTCTGGCAGAATCCCGTCTGGTTGGCGGCTCTGGCAGACCCTGTCTGACGGACGGCTCTAGCGGCTCCTGTCTGGCGGGCGGCTCTAGCGGCTCCTGTCTGGCGGACGGCTCTGTAGGCTCATGGCAGACGGGCGGCTTTGCAGGCTCATGGCAGACGGGCGGCTTTGCAGGCTCATTGCAGACGGCGGCTCAGACGGCGCTGGGAGACGGATGGCTCAGACGGCGCTGGGGAGACGGATGGCTCAGATGGCGCTGGGGAGACGGATGGCTCAGATGGCGCTGGGGAGACGGATGGCTCAGATAGCGCTGGGAGACGGATGGCTCTGGCCGGATAAGGCGCACTGTAGACTGGTGCGTGGTGCCGGAACTGGAGCACCGGGCTAAGGACACGCACCTTCATACTAGTGCGGGGGAGCGGACAGGGCACACTGAACTCTCAAAACGTACTCTATACCTGGTGCGTGGTACCGGCACTGGTGGCACCGGGCTGAGGGCACGCACCCTCAGGACATGTACGGGAGAAGTGACAGTGTGTACAGGACTTAGGAGACCACAGGTGGCTTAGTGCGTGGGGGCCGGAACTGGAGGCACCGAACTGGATACACGCACTATAGGAGAGTTGGCGTGAGAGGAACAGGCTCTGGAAATGCACTGGTAGCCTAGTGCGTAGTGTAGGCACTGTAAGGTACTAGGCTGGGGCGGGGAGGGTGCGCCGGAAATACCGGACCGTGCAGGCGTACTGGCTCTCTTGAGCATTGAGCCTGCCCAACCTTACCTGGTTGAATGCTCCCGGTCGCCCGCCCAGTGCGGGGAGGGGATAACCCGCACCGGGGCTGTGTAGGCGAACCGGGGAACCATGCGTAAGGCAGGTGCCATGTATGCCGGCCCGAGAGACGCACTGGTGGCCAAATATGTAGGGCCGGCTTTCATGACATCCGGCTCAATACTCAATCTAGCCCTACCAGTGCGGGGAGGTGGAATAAACCCGCCACTGGGCTATGCACTCGTACAGGAGACACCGTGCGCCTCTACTGCGTAACACGGCGCCTGCCCGTACTCCCGCTCTCCACGGTAAGCCTGGGGAAGTGGCGCAGGTCTCCTACCTGCCCTTGGCCCACTACCTTTCCTAGCCCCCCCAAGAAATTTTTGGGAAGGTTACTCACGGGCTTTCGGGCTTCGTGCAAGACGCGTCCCCTCATAACGCCGGTTCCTCTCTTCTCTTTTCCTTCCGCTCTCCGAGCTGCCTCCCAGCTGTTCCCATGGACGGTGATTTACTTTAGCCCATGGTCCTTCTCCGTTAAATATTTGCTCCCAACTCCACAAGCCTGTATACTTGCCCGTTGCTCCAAATTACGCTGCTTGGCTCTGGATTGGTGGGTGGTTCTGTAACGGCGGTCCTCTCTCTCTTCATAAGAAGAGGAGGAGTAGTGATCGAACCAAGGCGCAGCGGGTTGTGAATACATGATGAATTTATAATACAAGACAAACGAAACAAACATTACTTGAATAAACTAACAAAATAACAAAACGAAAGTAGACAGACTTAGTACGACGAACTGCATAAAACACGCAGAACGAACGAACAAGAAAATAGCCTACACATAAATGACGAATGAACAAAAACAAACGAACAGTCCCGTATGGTGCGACAAAACACTGACACGGGAAGACAACCACCCACAAACAAACACTTGTGAACAGCCTACCTAAATATGACTCTCAATTTAAGGAACGCCAAACACTGCCTCAATTGAGAGCCATCCCAGGCAACCCTAAAACCAACATAGAAACAGACAACATAGAATTGCCCACCCAAACTCACGTCCTGACCAACTAACACACAAAACTAAACAGAAAACGTCAGGAACGTGACATCTATTTTGTGAAGTGCACCAGTCCCTCCTGCAGCAAAGCACCCCCACAACATGATGCTGCCACCCCCGTGCTTCACGGTCGGGATGGTGTTCTTCGGCTTCAAGCCTCCCCCTGTTTCCTCCAAACATAAGATGGTCATTATGGCCAAAACCGTTCTATTTTTTGTTCATCAGACCAGAGGACATTTCTCTAAAAAGTACATTCTTTGTCCCCATGTGCAGTGCAAACCATAGTCTGGTTTTTTTATGCCGGTTTTGGACCAGTGGCTTCTTCCTTTGCTGAGCGGCCTTTCAGGTTATGTCGATATAGGACTCGTTTTACTGTGGATATAGATACTTTTGTACCTGTTTCCTCCAGCATCTTCACAAGGTCCTTTGCTGTTGTTCTGGATTATTTGCACCTTTCGCACCAAAGTACGTTCATCTCTAGGAAACAGAACGCGTCTCCTTCCTGAGCGGTATGACGGCTGCCTGGTCCCATGGTGTTTATACTTGCGTACTATTTTTGTACAGATGAACGTGGTACCTTCAGACATTTGGAAAATTTCTCCCAAGGATGAACCAGACTTGTGGAGGTCTACAATTTTT
The DNA here is from genome assembly GCF_002910315.2 of Salvelinus sp. IW2-2015. Classification (NCBI taxonomy): domain Eukaryota; kingdom Metazoa; phylum Chordata; class Actinopteri; order Salmoniformes; family Salmonidae; genus Salvelinus; species Salvelinus sp. IW2-2015. The sequence continues at coordinate 31,568,157 of NC_036856.1, forward strand.
TTCTGAGGTCTTGGCTGATTTCTTTGATTTTCCTATGATGTCAAGCAAAGAGGCACTGAGTTTTGAAGGTAGGCCTTGAAATACATCCACAGGACACCTCCAATTGACTCAAATGATGTCAATTAGCCTATCAGAAGCTTCTAAGCCATGACATCATTTTCTGGAATTGTCCAAGCTGTTTAAAGGCACAGTCAACTTAGTGTATGTAAACTTCTGACCACTGGAATTGTGATACAGTGAATTATAAGTGAAAATAATCTGTCTGTAAACAATTGTTTGGAAATATGACTTGTTGTCACGCTCGTCGTTGGAATGAGAAGAGATGTCGGACCAATACGCAGCGTGGTAAGTGTCCATATTCGGTTTATTAAACTTGAACACTAAGAAATACCAAAATAACAACGTGAAATACAAAACGAAAACGAAACAGTCCCGTATGGTGATAACACAGACACAGGAAACAACCACCCACAAAACAGGGTACCTAAATATGGCTCCCAATCAGAGACAACAACTGACACCTGCCTCTGATTGAGAACCATACTAGGCCAAACACATAGAAACAGACAACCTAGACATACAACATAGAATGCCCACCCACATCACACCCTGACCAAACAAAACATAGAAACATACAAAGCAATCTATGGTCAGGGCGTGACACTTGTGTCATGCACAAAGTAGATGTCCTAACCGACTTGCCAAAACTATAGTTTGTTAATAAGACATTTGTGGAGTGGTTGAAAAACGAGTTTTAATGACTCCAACCTAAGTGTATGTAAACTTCTGACTTCAACTGTATTTACGCCCAGGTGTCGTGATCTTTTCTGTTGGAATCCGGTCCGTCTGCTGGAGATCAAAGTATTTTGTGGTTAGAATGGATACTTCAGAGTACCATTCACAAATGTTCTCATAGAATAGAAGTTTCGTCGGTGGTCGGTATTCGCATCCCAGGTTTCCATAATTTCTAGCTGCAGACTAGTAATTAGTATTTAAGATTTGCTCTTATTCTGTAGGGATTGATAGTTTGAGAGTTTAACAATTTCCCGCCGTGTAGCCAAAGCTCCACGTGGTATGGTTAGGAATTCAATAACTATTCGCAATCACAGCTCACGCTGTGGGTTTGCTTAGTCTTGGTACTCAAACCTGTGCCACCTCAGTTTACACCGAGGTATGCGTGGTCTGAAGAGGATTTCCTCAGGAGGGTTTTTTATTCGTAACAGTAGAAAAGGCGGTTCTATGATGCCTGATCATGTCTGTGTTCACTGGGGCGGGCGAATGACTTAGTTAAACTTTAACGGGAATAAAATTCTCTCACATTAAAGGTTTAACATCACATTACATCATTTCACAAATAGTTTCATCTTTACTTATTCATTTTATACAAGAATTAGATGCAAACCCCATAATTGAGAAATGTACACATTCAGATATATAGTTATGTGTGTTTCCTGTCCTCTCTGAGGTCACCAAATGAAACACACTCGTCATAAACGTCCCTTAAGTGTCCACGGACCATTCCCACCTTCTCACAAGTGGACATTTTGTTTCATTTTCCCATTTTGGGGATTTAGGAGTTCGGCCACGTGAAATCCTTTGTTCTCTCTGTGTCTTTCTCTCTGCATGACCAGGGGGAGAGAGTCTCCGCCAGGAATTTACGACCTGAGATAACAGAACCTGGGTGTAGGAGAGAGTGAGAGAGGGGGAAGCCACGATCTATATCCAGAAAGGGCCACGTCATGACACTGTAAAGTAACAAAATGTGGAAAAAGTCAAGGGGTCTGAATACTTTCCGAAGGCACTGTATGTGTTAATGTGTTAGCTGTACGTATTCTGAATACAATTTATGTTTGGCTGTGTGGACTTGGAGACAGACAGCAAGATAACTATTGTGTTCTGTCAGCTTGTGTAACATTTTTATACTCATTGTTTAATAAAATATGTTTTATTTTTGCACTACTGTGTGGCCTGCCTCCCATCCCATGCCCTATCCTAGAACCTGGTAGTTGTTTCAACACACACACACACACACACACACACACACACACACACACACACACACACACACACACACACACACACACACACACACACACCACACACACACACACACCACACACACACACACACACACACACACACACACACACACACACACACTCTCCCGGAAATGAGTCCATTCAGTAAAGGAAGTAAATCCAGTCCAAAAAGTCTCTGGGCTGAGCGTAAAAAACACAGTCAGCTGTGTGATCGGAGTTTCCCTCTGAAACACTAATGTATTCTGTCCCGGGCTGTCTGACAGAGAAAACTGTCCCAGCCCAAGTATGGCCCACTCTGCAGCAGGCCTACAGACCCCATCTGAGGATGAGTGTCCCATCTGTAGGAGCACCCTGACGGACCCACATCACCCTGATGCCTGTTCTCATGCGTGAGTAACCTCTTTTTATTGTCATATTCTCTGGTGTTATACTGCAGTTTGAAGCCTAATCTGTAACTTAATTTGTAGCCAGGTCTTTCTGTTAAATTTTGTGAATGTAAAGTAGATTCAATTTTACATAGAAGCTACTCTGTAGCTGTGAACTCCCAGATATGATGGTTGGTTTATATCAGTCTCTAACCCCAAATAGGTCCAAATAGGTAAATCTTTCTAATGAAATTATTTCAGTGTAAGGAACTCCCTCAAATACATGTTCTATTAGTTCTCTCCATTTCTATGAATAAAGACCATCAGCACAGTGCAAAGAATAGCCTCTGTGTACAAACTCAACATTTATGTTTCTCCTTCACAGTGCTTTTCAATATCACTTGCGAAAAATTATAAACTACTGAGATGAGCTCAGATTGTTTGTAAAAGAGACTAAAGTTTAGTTTAGGCATGTCAGATTGTCAAAGATTATATGCTATGATTTGACCAATGCCTTCATACTCTAAGTAATAAACAGTTGATTTACTTCCACCACATATGCAGGTAAGTAACACTGAGGGGAATTTCCCCTCACATCACAAAAAAGACCTGTCTATAGCAAATACTATACTTATAGGGGAGAGTTGGGTAATTTGATCTTTTTTTACATTCAGGATCACTCCGTCAAGGTAAATATAGTATTCTTTATAACAAAGATATCTACATATATTTCAGGATGTTGTGTATACCTGGTAATAATCAGAATTCATATACATTACAGTTTAAAAAAAAAGCTTCTGGTCTCTTGGCACAACTTACCTCGGGTATGGGGTAAATTGAGCCGCGGGACAGGATAAGTTAAGCCGCCTACAAATGTCTGTACTGAATGATACATTACCACTATCTTTTTAAAACCATGTCGATCTTCATTTCCCAAACACAATTTAACACAATTTAACACAATCTCTTTTTTGTCTTTTAATCATTTTAAGCATCTTTTGACACAGGCTTAACACCTAACAAACACTTTTTTACATAGGTCAGGCCCTGTTGTTACCTTATATCCCAGCTATATTGCCTTTAATTTTGCCGGAAACAAGGGTGGCTCAACTTACCTCTTTGGCTCAATTTACCACTCTCACCACTATGTTAATCTCTGTTCTTAATAGCAATCAGAAGTAGCCTATTAGAATGAGGATGAGAGTTCTTTAACTATTCCCTTCCATTCTTACGACTAGTGTAGTCTGGATTTATGACATAGCTGCAGTGTTAGTCAATAGCAGCTTCTCACAGAACAGGTTTGATTCTTCCTGTAAGTGTTTACTTCATGACTGAAGAATGTGCCACTTTATCAATGGACAATAACCACAGCTGTGCATGTTGCTTATGCATTTCATTGAATGATGCACTGTAAAACTCAATCTTATGTTTTGTGTGTGTGTGTGTTCCAGGTTCTGCCGCCCATGTCTGACCCGTTCTCTAATGTGGTTACCCCACTGCCCTGTGTGCAGAGCTGAGGCGCAGGTTGATGACATCAGGCCTGTCAGAGTCAAGGCAGGGAACGTGGTCGTCAGGTTGGGTCAACCTCTACCTGGCTTGTCGGAGCTTTCCACCCCAGCAACAAGATCTGTGGCAGGTGACGTCCAGAGGTGAATGACTGACTGGTCCAGATACAGCCAAACACACACAGCCAAACACAGAGAGGGCATGATGTATTTTCGCATTAAATTCAGAGGTTTACAATTCATGCATTGACAGTCTCAATAATGACCTAAAGGTTGACCAATTAAACACTTAATGTTTCTTTTTTAGCTATATCAGACTGCTGCAAATGGGCACTCAGACAGAAGGAAGGAGCATGGCCAATCACACCCCAGCTGTCACCACAGCCCCTCCCCTTCCCACTCCAAGACCCCTCCACAGACCACTCTCTTCCTCCATCACTCCTCCTGCCCCAACCAATGATGTAGACCTATATATGTCTATGACTCGTAGACCCGCCCCAACACTCACCCCAACAGCTGGCACTACTGCACCTACCAGCCAACTTGCCACCCCACCTACCACCCGATCTGCCACCCCACCTACAATTACTCGTCCTGCCACAACCAATGGTTTATACATGACTATGGCTCAAACACCTGCCCCCACAGTCACTCCAACAGGTGCCACAACTACACCAGCACCTACAACCACAACTACCATCCCTGCCATCCCACTGACACCTACCATCACATCTAAACCCAGCCCCACACCCCGCACCAGGGCTCTCTCCGCCCCAGGACAACAGCCCTTGGCCATCCCTCAGCACACACCTTCCGCAGCGCAAAGACCCACCGCCATGCCCTCTACCTCTAACCCTGCTCCCCCAGTACTGGCTGCTCCTCCATCCCTCTCCTTCACGGATGATGGGTAAGTTTAAGTCACCATTGATCTGTATGTTTGCATAAGTGTGCTTGTGTGGTGTTTAGAGTTATTTTGATTGTTATACTGCATATTTGCTGCTCATTGTTGACTACTGCAGACTCATCATGAGAAATGTAACCTGATCATATGTCTCTTTTCAGTGACTTGTATGAAAACTTGCTGGGCTTGCAAGGCCAGTTAGTGAGGTAATAATGTTTTGGTTTTAAGAGTGAATATTTACCCTTGTCTACAGTATTAAATGTTTTATATTTTTCTCTCCAACGCTCACTCTGTCTCTATCTTTCTCTGTCTGTCTTTTCTCACTCTGTCTGTCTGTCTGTCTGTCTGTCTGTCTGTCTGTGCTGTTTCTGGTTGTCTGATCTGTCTGTCATGTCTGTCTGGTCTGTCTGTCTGTCTGTCTGTCTGTCTGTCTGTCTGTCTGTCTGTCTGTCTGTCTGTCTGTCTGTCTGTCTGTCTGTCTGTCTGTCTGTCTGTCTGTCTGTCTGTTTTCCCTCCCTCTATCTCTCTCTCTGTCTGTACTCACTCACTTCATTCTCTCTCTGTCTGTCTGTTCTCACTCTCTGTTTTTCTCTCTCTGTCTGTCGGTTCTCCCTCTCTCTCGCTCAGTTCTGTGGTGAGGATGACGTTTGTCTTTCCGTTCTGCCAGGAGAGTGGTCTGGATGAGAGGGATCTGTGGATTCACTGCAATGGCAAGCATTACCATGACAACAGGCCCGTGGTCAGTGATATATCTGTTATGAATTTCTATAAAGCTGTCAGTCAGTTGCTCTCAATCACTGCGTCTCAAACATGAGTTATTTAATTTTATTTCAATTTTATAGTTAACCAAGATTAATGCACTTCGTATCACTTGGCACTGCCTCCAGGGATTCCTCGTCCATAGTCCCTACTCCTAGGGAGTTGTTGGCCAATTGGGATCAAAAACCTTTGTTGCTCTGATTGACTATTGCCTCTGGCATCCTCTAGGTGTGTCCAGTGTGTGTTCTCTCTGCCTCACCGCGTAATCCACACCAAATTAGCAGGAACTTCATCATGCATCTGAACCTGAGACACTGCTACTATGCCGAGAAATACACGGTTGGCTACACACACAACACACACACACACACAACACACAACACACACACACCACACACCACACACACACACCACCAACACAACACACACACACACACACACACACACACACACACACACACACTAATAAGATGTTTCTTTGGTCCACAGAACACCCATCAAACCGACATGTTGAACTTGCAAGATGCCATTATTGAGTCTCTCCAGGATGCCAACCTGAATCCCAGATGACCTTTATCGATATCAGACACAACATCAGTAATCTAGTAATTTAGCAATAACACACTCATCATGATTTGTATATTTTGATGCTAAAGCTGCTCACAGAAGCGTTTGTAAAAATGGCAATGTTGTCGAACATTGATTGTTGCAGCTGTTCTTTTCTTTCTTTTGAATGTATAAAATCATGCCCTGTTTACTGCATCTATCAAATATATCAACTTTAATGGACATTTTCAATATCAGCTTTGATATACTTTTTCATACAGTACCAGTCAAAAGTTTGGACACACTTACTCATTCATGGGTTTTTCTTTATTTTTGACTATTTTCTACATTGTAGAATAATAGTGAAGACATCAACACTATGAAATAAKACATATGGAATCATGTAGTAAGCAAAAAAGTGTTAAACAAATAAAAATTGATTTGAGATTTGAGATTCTTCTAAGTAGCCACCCTTTGCCTTGTTGACAGCTTTGCACACTCTTGGCATTCTCTCAACCAGCTTTTTATTTGTTTAACACTTTTTTGCTTAATACATGATTCCATATGTGTTATTTCATAGTTTGGATGTCTTCACTATTATTATTATTATTATTATTATATAGAAAACAGTAAAAATAAAGAAAAACTCTTGAATTATTAGGTGTGTCCAAACTTTTGACTGGTACTGTATATTTAATATCTTTGTATACTCTTGACATAGAATAACTATAATAAAGAATATTGAAATCAAACCTATTGTGTGTCCTGGAGGATTCTATTAGGCACTGATCCTTGAAGTCTACAAAACAACATTATGTATGTGTGTGTGTGTGTGTCTGTGTTTGTACGTGTGCATGCGTGCACGCACATTTGTGTTCCTGTAAAACTTACATAAGCAAATGGGGGACAATTAAACAATCAATAATAATAAATTTGACAGCAATTGAAGATATTTTATCTTAAACCATACATTTTACGCAATCTGCACAATCCTGCAAGCCTTGCAATTTGTTCAGCTTCTGTATAAAACCTAGCAAACACACACTCCACCCAGACTAAGGCTGGAACTGCTGCATATAGGTGGTCTTTGACCCCTTCTCTCTTCTTGTGCTTGTGATTACCGGCAGTCTTAGAGCCATGGCTTCTAAATGGATTGTTCTGGTCTTCAGTATGCTCTGGTGCTTGGTACGTTTCCTATTCCATCACTGTAATTTTATGTAAAACACTACATTACATAAATTACATTACATTGCTCTGACCAACTGTATTTTTGTGGTGCCTGATACAGTTACTGTACTTGTCATAATTGTGTAACAATTTAGCTTTATTTTTTTCTCCGTTTTGTGTGGTCACATTTCTAATCTTGTTACATTTTAGTGCAGACCTGTTGCATTGCACTGTTTTCTTTTCCTTGTTTATTTATCTGTTTTCCTATTTGTTTATTGCCTGCTGTAGTCAGCAGCATCCCAGCTCACAGGTGAAACAGGTGAGTGAAACCTCTTATTGTTGTTGTTCATAACTATGACTCATAGTGGTGGTAGAAATAATGTCAAGCAATTGTGTGCTGTGGTTGATTTAGACATTCTCTTACCTGCAGAGACTGATGTGGATGAGGGACACGGACACGACTGGGACATCTTTGACATCAATAAAGGTATATAAGAAAATAACTTTATAACATGACTGTGTGTATAGATAGTATCTCTGTGTGCTGATTGTCTAACTCTAGTGTGTTCACTTGCAGAGGCAGGATTGGACCTGCTGGAGGGTGATATTGTAATAGATGAGGTGAATTTGACAGCTCATCTTTTCTTTTACTTGAATAATGATGTGGATTTCTCATAGCCTGCCAATAATATCTGGTCATCACTGATCACCATGAGGGTGTTGTGTCTGATTGCACTGATTGAGAGTGTGTGGATCTCTCTGTTTAGACTGACAGCAGAAACACTATCCTAGGGGAGCAGTATCGCTGGCCTCAGACTGTACCCTACTATCTGAAAGACAGCCTGGGTGAGAAATAGTACACTTCAATACTTCAAACATAGCTTTGGTAAAATACATTTAAATCAGTGTGACAAAATTCAATACAAAAATACATTTAAATCAGTGTGACAAAATTCTATACAATTTTGAAATATATATTTCTCTCTGTGTGTGCGTGCGTGCGTGTGTAGACATACATGCTAAGGGGGTGATTCTGAAGGCCTTCGAACAGTACAGACTGAAGACCTGCATCAACTTTGTGCCATGGAAGGGAGAGGAGAACTATATATCTGTGTTCAAAGGCACCGGGTGAGCGCACACGCACGCACACACACACACGGATGCCACAATGTCAGAAGCCAATAAATTTTTGAACAATGATAAATTATATCTGTTCATTCTTCCACACTTTTCTGTATGTTCTTCCACTCTATTTTCCATATCTTTCTCTCTCTATCTCTAATTCAATTTCAATTTCAATTTAAGGGCTTTATTGGCATGGGAAACATGTTTACATTGCCAAAGCAAGTGAAATAGATAAGAAACAAAAGTGAAATAAAACAATAATAAATTAACAAACAAAATGTCACAAAAGTCCCGAAAGAATAAAGACATTTCAAATATCATATTGTATATATACAGTGTTGTAACAATGTGCAAATAGTTAATGTACAAAAGGTAAAATAAATAAACATAAATGTGTTATATTTACAATGGTGTTTGTTCTTCACTGGTTGACCTTTTCTTGTGGCAACACGTCACAAATATTGTGATTGCACACTGTGGTATTTCACCCAGTAGATATGGGAGTTTATTTGTTTTCTAATTCTTTGTGGGTCTCTCTCCTCTCTTTAGGTGCTACTCCTCAGTAGGTAACAGGCAGGTGGGGAAGCAGAAGTTATCTATTGGTCGTAACTGTGACCGTCTGGCAACAGTTGAGCATGAGTTTCTGCATGCTCTGGGTTTCTGGCACGAGCAGTCCAGAGCTGACCGCGATGACTATGTCAACATCATCTGGGACCGCATCGAAGGTAGCAATCAATCAATAAATCTGTATTAATAACATAAGATGACCGTGATGTTTTAGTTAATAGTATGTTAGAGATTATTTATATATAGTCTCACTGTCTGTAGTTGTCTATCAATCTGCTGGTGTGTCACCAACTAAATGTACTTTATACATGTACATTTCAATGACTGAACATTGCATTATTTCCCTTTTTAGGAAAAGACCATAACTTCCTGATCCACGGTGAGTCAGTGTCGAGTGCTCTGAACGTGCCCTATGACTACGGCTCTGTGATGCACTACAGTAAAACAGCCTTCAACATCGGGTCAGAGCCCTCCATCATTACTAAGATACCGAGCTTCATGGACGTGATTGGTCAACGCATGGAGTTCAGCGACAGTGACCTGCTGAAGCTCAACAGGCTCTACAACTGCAGTGAGTCCTCACCTGTCAATCAATATCAATCAAAAGTCAGATCAAAAATCAATCAATCAGCCAATAATTTACTGTAACTCAGGAGTTCATCAGACTGACCTTTAGTTAATGCTCTTACTTTATCAATATGTAATAAATATCTAGCGAATGAAGGTGATTACATAAGGATTGTCCAGCCAGGTAGTAGATTATCTACAGAAGAGTTACATAAAGCTGTTTTTATTGGTCTCTTGATTCTTACTTTCATAGACTAATGCTGACCTTCCCTCTCCGTCACCCCAACTCCCTCTCTCCACAGCAACTTCCTCAACGTTCCTGGAGTCATGCAGCTTTGAGAAGGAGAAGATCTGTGGGATGACCCCGGGTCCTGTTGGGAAAGCTCAGCGGGAACACAGACACAGTGTGGCTGGGGGACCCAACACCGACTACACCAACATGGGCCAGTGTGATGGTAAGATATACATACACGCATGCACACACACTTTACTCTGATGCAAGGTCCAGAGACCATAGTCCTAGTGTAACATGATAATCATGCCACTATAACGGCACATCTACTTATCTGCTGTTCTCCTAAAGAGATAAAGAGAATGGCCAGGAAGGTCAATGCCCTCCAACGTGTTTCTTTGTTTGTCTCTTAAGATTCAGTGGAGGGACTTTGAGTTCTCAGAGGATCACAACATTGAAGTACCCTGTAGCACCATAATGATAACATCTATTTGAAGGCGATATCATTAATATCCTAATTGATTTTATTAAAGATGAAACATTTTCTCCCATTACAGAATATGCATATTTTTTGATCCATGATCAGTTTGTCTCACTCAAATGTTTTATTTCTGTTTCCAGGAAAAGGTTATTTCATGCACTTCAGTACGGTTAAGGGTAACCAGGCCCACCTGGAGTCATCTCTTCTACCCCAAGAGAGGTTCCCAGTGCTTGCAGTTCTACCTCCACAACAGCGGGGGTGCTGATGATCGACTGAACGTGTGGGTGCGGGAGTATGACGACGCCAACCCCAAAGGAAAACTGAGGCTCATCCAGAAAATCGATATCACAGGTTTGACATCACATCTCAGCTCATACAAAACAATGTTGTACAACAGTATTGGGTGTACAATAGTATAGAGCAGGGGTATTCAAATCTTACCCTACGACGTCTGGAATACTGCTGGTTTTCTGTTCTTCCTGATAGTTAATTGCACCCACCTGGTGTACTAGGTCTAAATCAGTTCCTGATTACAAAGGGGAAGAATTTAAAAAAGCAGAGGAGCTGGCTTTGAGCTCCAAATTTGAATTTGAGGGGTATATGCTGACCACACCGCTCGCGTTGCAAAATAAATTTACACATACATGTTATTCAATCATTGCACCCACACTGCTCATGCGCGTTTGCGTAACCGGGCACTAAAATAGAACTTGGTTCTATTTGTGACGCTTGACACGCTGCAAGTCCCACCTCTCCCATCTCCTCATTGGTTTTTAGGAGCATATACTCACATTGGTGATTGAAAGATGAACTTGAGGTCCACACTCCAGTCCAATTGGTGGTGGTAATCCACCTTAAAGTTGTTTGCTAACCGCCATATAAAAGTCCAAAGAAGAAGAAGCCTGAAGAAGGAGAGATTACTAGAAACTAACTCGGTTTACCCTTTTATCTGTGGATTCATTGTCGGAGTAGAGGACCTTGTGCATTTCAGGTCAAATAACAACCCAATGTTTATATTACAGGACAAATGAGCTAACAGCAAGCTAACTAGCTAAATTGCCATAAATGTTTACTTATCAACCTTTCCCCAAAGTAATATAGTTGGTTCAGAGTTCATTTTGATATTTCACCTTACGTGTCCTGATTGAGTCAGGTGTGGGTGGACAAAATCAACATGCGAGTGGTCTGCTCAGCATGTACGTTTATAGGGTTTGTGTGGATGTCTGTTTCCTTCGGTCCTACAGGTGGCATGAGAGACTCCTGGGAGCTGTACTATGTGACCCTGGATGTGAAGATGAAGTTCCGGATTTAGTTTGAAGGCTTGAAGGGCACAGGGGCATCCACCGGAGGGCTCTCATTGGATGACATCAACCTATCAGAGACAACCTGCCCGCAGCACATCTGGCGCATCCGTGACTTCACCGGTCTCTTAGAAACCACACCGACAGGTGTGAACATCTACAGCCCACGCTTCCTGTCCCCCAGTGGCTACTCCTTCATGGTGAGTGTCAAGGTCACTATAGTAACAAGGTTGAGACGTGAATTTTCTAATATCCCATAACTTTGCATAAATGTGGTAGAATTCAACAATTCCCCAGGCGCCGATGACGTGAACATCGATAAAGGCAGCCCCCCAACACTTCTGAGGGGTTGMGTTAAATGCGGAAGACACATTTCAGTTGAATGCATTCAGTTGTGCAACTGACTAGGTATCCCCCTTTCCCTTTCTGCATTTGAATACATCATCATTGTCCTGGCCTGGTAATAATGAACTACCTAGGTGAGCGTGTACATCAACGGCCGCAGCAGCCCAGGTAGCATGGCCATCTACTTCCACCTAACCCCAGGCCCTAAAGACAACTCCCTCACCTGGCCCTGTCCATGGCATCAGGCCACGATGGGCCAGAACCCGGACATCAGACAGAGAATGTCCAACCACCGCATGATCACCACCGACCAACAAGCTATCCTCAGATGGTGAGAATGCTTACACAAAAAATGCTTACACAGTACGCCAAATAATAGCATGCTATTGGCTCTCTGTCCTTCATAGACGCTGCAAGGTCTTCCAATCTGAGATGAGCGTGAGGAGACTCAAATTAGACTAGAAACAGTTAGGGAGACAGGTGTGGGAGAACCTGAAGTCAAATTGTTTCTATTTAAGATTTTCCCTTCTCTCCCCTAGGCAATGATTTCTACTGGGACAACCCCCGTAAGGTGGGCAGTCTGGTGAACGGTTCCAACAGCAGCCAGTTCTCCCACGGGCCCGGTACTGGAACCAGCAGCTACCTCACCCACAGCATGCTGAAGAGCAGGAACTTAATCAATGGAGACGACGCCATCTTCCTCCTCGGTCTAGAGGGTAAGACATTACATTCCCATCGCTGGAGAAGGCTCTTAACCATAGACATGCCCAATCGTTCCTTAGCTCTAATCCCAGATCCGTTTGTGCCATCTTACAGCGTACCAATGACTATAGCAGTTGGCAAGACAGAGAAACATATCTGGGACTAGACTACCTTGACCTCTCACTCGGTTCTAAACCAGTGTTCTTAACCCCAACCTCTTCAGATGTGTCTGCACTGCTGGAGCCCCAGCCCCTTCCTCGTTCTGCTGTTCATCAGTCTGAGAAGAGTGCCGTAGTATCACCCAGCCGGGAGACCACCAACACGTCAAAATTTGTGATGGCTGTGTCCATGAGCTTGGCGGCGGTCATGTTCGTGGTTGCCATGGTGAGCGGTGTACGCCAGGAGATCGTAGAGTGACAGGGACTTGATCGTTGTGGAGAACATGGACATCTAGTACTGAGAGTGACAACCAACCTAAAATGGCTTCTTTACCTTTTCCATCGGCAGATTGTTGAAAGTGCTACTGAAGAAACTTCACTGAAACTAGAATATAGCCTAACTAACACTTGACTGTCTGATGAGAATCAATAGATGGAAAATGTTAGCTATAAATTATCAACAAAAAAAGTTGACAAACCAGAAGTGTGAGACTTGTTAAGGAACATCTTTACAAGAAAATCTGACACTGACCTTCCATCTCTTCATAAGAAACTGACCAACAATGGAAAATACATTATGTTATTGTTAGTGAAATTGATCCATTCCACATCAAAAATTATCTAATAAAACAAACTATAGTCTTGCCTCCAGTTTGCAGTTAAAACTATTACCAATCACTGGTTCCTGGATAAACTCCACACTTACAGAGGGCCTTTCAATAACTCCACATTTACATTTGAACAAACTCCAGACCACATTTCATGCTCAACCCATTTATTAGAGACAGTTCATGATGACCAGACAGGTTGGGACTGGCTCTTGTGATTGGCTGTCCCAGCTCTAAATTAGGAAGACCACGCCCTCTGACATCATGACCTGGTTGTCGTCCTGCATGCGCCCCAGCAGCTTCTCGACCTCCTGCTCGTCAAACTCATGGTCGTCCTGACCGTGTGTGGTCTTATTGACCAGGGTCAGGAGCTCCGTCACCGCTACAGACTGGGAACGTGTAGTCTGAAAGGCCTTCATCAGAGCAGCCTTAAATAGCTTCAGCCTGGGCAGGAGGGGTCTGAGAACACACACACGAACGTTATCCCACCTTGACCGTCTCTGAAGAGCGGATAAATGGGCCAGTAATTTTTACTAATTGTTCATGCCATTCTTCCTGCAACAGGCTTAGAGGTTGATTTTGTTTAGTGTTTGAGCAGTTCCAATCCCTGACAAGGTGTAGCCTACCTCTAAAATCACCAGTTCTGACAGAGTAGCTAAGTGGTGCAGTACTCTGACCAGTAATGTCCAGTAGAGTTAAGGTTACTGAAATAAAGGGAGTAGAGGGGAGATGTACCTGTCCTGTCTGATGTCCTGTTCTTGCTTCTTCAGGCTCTGAGAGGTAGCATTCTTGGGTTTCAGAATAGACTGGGCTAGGAGGGAGAAAGAGAGGGATGAGAAATGTATGATGATTCTTAGTCATTAAAATAGTAAAGTATTTACAATGGTGCAGATTGAAATGGTTTATAACCCTAAGAACTGAGTTCTATTGGTGACCAGGTGGGGTACCGACAGACCTTGTACGTGCATGGTGTGTGCGTGCCTTACCGTGTTCCTCATCCTCAAACTCATAAGGGTCAGACTCTGCCCCATCCATGTTTTCCTTACCCACACAGGTACGCTTCCTGAGCATGAAGGAAAGGAGACAAAGGTAGGTAGCCATTTAAGATTATTCAGACCTAGTCTTTGATGCAACCAATCTCTCCAGTTCCTGCATCTTTGAGATTAGGGCCTGTATTTAAAAAGCGTCTGAGTAAGAGCACTCATCTGGGATCAGGTTCCCTTGTCTATACAGTGCCTTGCAAAAGTACTCATCCCTCTTGGCGTTTTTCCCATTTTGTTGCCTTACAACCTGCGATTTAAATAGATTTATTTGGATTTCATGTAATGGACACAAAATAGTCCAAATTGGTGAGGTGAAAAATGTGCTTGTTTAAAATAAATAAAAAAACAAAAAAAAACAGAAAAGTGGTGCGTGCATATGTATTCACCCCTTTGCTATGAAGCCCCTAAATAAGATCTGGTGCAAGCAATTACCCGTCAGAAGTCACACAATTAGTTAGTCCACCTGTGTGCAATCTAAGTGTCACATGATCTTAGTATATACACACACCTGTTCTGAAAGGTCCCTGAGTCTGCAACACCACTAAGCAAGGGGCACCATGAAGACCAAGGAGCTCTCCAAACAGGTCAGGGACAAACTTGAAGTAGAGATCAGGGTTGGGTTATATATATATAAAAAAAAAAATCTACCTTTGAACATCCCACAGAGCACCATTAAAACCATTATTAAAAAAATTGAAAGAATATGGCACCACAACAAACCTGCCAAGATAGGGCCCACCAATACTCAGACCAGGCAAGGAGGACATTAATCAGAGGCAACAAAGAGACCAAAAATAACCTTGAAGGAGCTGCAAAGCTCCACAGCGAAGATCGGAGTATCTGTCCATAGGACCACTTTAAGCCATACACTCCACAGAGCTGGGCTTTAAGGAAGAGTGGCCAGAAAAAAAGCCATTGCTTAAAGATAAAAATTTGCTAACACGTTTGGTGTTCGCCAAAAGGCATGTGGGAGACTCTCCAAACATATGGAAGAAGGTACTCTGGTCAGATGAGACTGAAATTGGGCTTTTTGGCCATCAAGGAAAACGCTTGTCTGGCACAAACCAAACACCTCATCACCGAGAAAACCCATCCCCACAATGAAGCATGGTGGTGGCAGCATCATGCTGTGAGGATGTTTCTCCTCAGCAGGGACTGGGAAACTGGTCAGAATTGAAGGAATGATGGATGGTGCTAAATACAGGGAAATTCTTGGGGGAAACCTGTTTCAGTCTTCCAGAGATTAGAGACTGGGACAGAGGTTCACCTTCCAGCAGGACAATGATCCTAAGCATACTGCTAAAGCAACACTCAAGTGGTTTAAGGGGAAACATTTAAATGTCCTGGAATGGCCTAGTCAAAGCCCAGACCTAAATCCAATTGAGAATCTGTGTTATGACTTAAAGATTGCTGTACACCAGCAGAACCCACCCAACTTGAAGGACCTGGAACAGTTTGGCCTTGAAGAATGGGCAAAAATACCAGTGGCTGGATGTGCCAAGCTTATAGAGACATACCCCAAGATACTTGCAGCTGTAATTGGTGCAAAAAGATGGCTCTACAAAGTATTGACTTGGGGGGTGAATAGTTCAATTTTTGTCTTATTTGTTGTTTGTTTCACAATAAAAAATATTTTGCATCTTCAAAGTGGTAGGCAAGTTGTGTAAATCAAATGATACAACCTGGAATTCAATTGTTTTTTGGGGGGGGTGTTTGTAAGGCAACAAAATAGGAAAAACGCCAAGGGGTGAATACGTCGCAAGCCACTGTACTATAACTGTACTGTCACCCCATCGTCTGACGCTCTAGAAGAAAATCCTCCATGAACTGCCAGAACCCTAGATTTGATTTAGTTTGTTTTTTATTGAAGCCTCAGATTCTCGTAATGAAAAGAGCGAAATAAAATCTATTGTATAATATTTTTCATTATGATCCAAAATGCTGAACTGATCCTATAACCAGTATTCTTAGTCAGAGCTGCTTTTTGAATATGGGCTCAGACCTGGTGCTTGTCCTCTGACTGGCCACCTGGCTCTGGCTCTGTGATTGGCTCTGAGTCACACTCATGTCGTCCTCTACAACCTTCCTCCTCTTCTCCAGAATCTACATGTAGACATGACAGTATACATAGCAACATGAATTAAAATCTATCCATAAAGTTAATGTATCCAGTGTCAAATTGTTTGATCCCAACGTTACCTTTTTAAAGTAGGCAAACTGCATGAGCTCCAGGGCAGCCTCTGCGTCAACCAAGTCTGTGGTCTTGCTCATGCGGGCTTTGGCGTGGGCAGTGGACAATCGTATCATTGTCTCTAGCGCTCGGGCTGTCACCGGCATTGTCTACATGGCAGACAACCCATCAAACAAAGTACAATGTCTATTTGAAGCAGACATTGCCAAACCAATAGTGCCATGATTAATGATAGACAATCAATTATTTTACATACAGGATTGTAAACTGGGCATAACAATCAGGAAAGGATTCCCAATGCAATAATAACAAAAGTATTCCATAATTCCTAAACGGCTTTTAGACTAGTAAAGTGCCGGATAAGATACACACACAAGTATGTGGACACCCCATCAAATGAGTGGATTCAGCTATTTCAGCCACACCAGTTGCGGACAGGTATTAAAAAATAAAAAGCACAGCCATGCAATCTCCTTAGACAAACATTGGCCTTACTGAAGAGCTCAGTGATTTTCAACGTGGCACCATCATAGGATACCACCTTTCCAACAAGTCAGTTCGTCAAATTTCTGCCCTTCTAGAGCTGCCCCGGTCAACTGTAAGTGCAGTTATTTTGAAGAGGAACGTCTATGAGCAACAGCAGCCGTGATGTGGTAGGCTACACAAGCTCACAGAACGGGACCGCCGAGTGCTGAAGCACGTAAAAGTTCTCCGTCCTCGGTTGCAACACTCACTACAGAGTTTCAAACTGCCTCTGGAAGCAACGTCAGCACAAGAACTGTTGGTCGGAAGCTTCATTAAATGGGTTTCTATGGTCGAGCAGCCGCACAAGCCTAAGATCACCATGTGTAATGCCAAGCATAGGCTGGAGTGGCGTAGTTCGCTGCCATTGGACTGGTGCAGTGGAAACACTTTCTCTAGAGCAGTGGTCAACCTTCTGAGTCAAAATGCATGCCGAGATCTACCGCTCTCATTTTTTATTACCATGACTTAAATGTAAGCCTATGCAACACTAATCTATTAAAAAACAGTTATGTAGCAATGAGGTTTGTGCACTAAGCTATAGGCCCAATACATTATCACCACATACGGGCTTTGCTTGAATTTATCTGCCAATGCATTGTTTGGAACATTTATTTTTTAATAAAAGTTTGAGGTAGGCTATATGATCACTGGTAATAGATCCATTGTTGTATTACTTGTGAGGCACAGGTGAGTAAGGATACATTTAAATAATTCAATTTTTACTGGGCTGATGGTGCCTGCATCTGATGGTCAGTCTCAGCGGAGGGAGAGAGCAGCAGACTGAGGGACCGTCTCTCAACATCCCTCCGCTCTCCTTTTCCTCCACTGACACTCACCAAAGGTACACCGTCTTCCAGCTGATGGCGAAACAAGTCGCACCGCATTACTTCTGCCTCATGCACAAATTAATGTTATTAATCATATGAAGAGAAAGTGAAATATTCCTTGATATTAAAAAAAGACCCAAGCCGCTAATAACAACAACGCAAGCTTATAGATACACTTTCCTACTCATTCATTACTGCTGCACTGCTTGTTGTAGCGTTGAGTGGAAATAGGAAGAACATGCATTTTATAGGTTATAAAAGTGTTGAATACAAAGTGTTGACAGTGCTGAGTAAGAACTTAAACATGAACTCACTCAAAAACAGCAGCTCTTTGCTGTATTCGTTAACAGTCTGTCTCTAGTCATGGTTTTAAAACGTTTCGAAACCTCACGGTATCAATTTTGCCGTAACTTTCTTTTATGCCTGCTACGTTACTGCAGACTCGGTCATCTGAGCAATCTGATTGGCCAGGGGAGGCATAGTGCACTTGATTTCCTCTCCAAGTCCACCGAAAAGGCAGTTTGTACCTTCAGACACATGAAATGGCAACAGTTTGCCTACCCGGCGCGCAGGGCAGCTGAATTGGCTGCACTTACCACCAACAGCCCGAGACTAATAAAAAAAATAGGAACAGAAGGCTTTATCGTTGGGTTTTTTACAGAAATGTCCGGTTGGTGACCACTGCTCTAGAGTAATGAATCACGCTTTCCCATCTGGCAGTCCGACGGACAAATCTGGGTTTGGCGGATGCCAGGAGAACGCTACCTGCCCAAATGCATAGTGCCAACTGTCAAGTTCGGTGGGGAAGGAATATGGTCTGGGGTTGTTTTTCATGGTTCGGGCTAGGCCCCTTAGTTCCAGTGACGGGAACTCTTAATGCTACAGCTTACAATGATATTTTAGACAATTCTGTGCTTCCAACTTCGTGGAAGGTCATTTCCTGTTTCAGACAATGCCCCCTTGCACAAAGCGAAGTTCATATAGAAATGGTTTGTCGAGATCGGTGTGGAAGAACTTGACTGGCCCGCACAGAGCCCTGACCTCAACCCCATTGAACACCTTTGGATGAATTATAACGCTGACTGCGAGCCAGGCCTAATCGCCCAACATCAGTGCTCGACCTCACTAATGCTCGTGGCTGAATGGAAGCAAGTCCCCACAGCAATGTTACAATAGCTAGTGGAAAGCCTTCCCAGAAGAGTGGAGGCTGTTATGACAGCAAGGGGGGGGGGGGGGGGGGGGACAACGACTCCATATAATGCCCATGATTTTGGAATGAGATGTTTAACGAGCAGGTGTCCGCCACATACATACACTATATTACCAAAGGTAAGTACTACAGACCCTGGCTGATTCGGCGTTCACTTGGTCATGGCTGCGGAGCTTGGAGTACTCCTCTGCTATGTGGTCTGATGCCTCCTGGGTTAGAACAGGCTTCACCAGCTTAGCCACGTGGATGTACTTCCTGATAAACTCCATGGTAACTACTTTCTCCCTGGAGGATGACAGACACCATCATAAAGGGGTTTACACACAAAGCCATGGATTGTCAGAAAAAGGCAGGGGTTCTATAAGAACATAATGTGTACTGTACTACGAGTGATTAATACAGCGCCTTTAAGATTAGGTTTGTTGTGTTTTTTAAATAATTAATATAAAGAAGGTTTTGCTGGATACTTTTTATTCCGGTGTCCGTGCAGGACATTGTCCTTCTTCTCGTAGATCTGGAGTTCCTGTTTGGCGGGTTCTGTGATGTTGGGGTCCTCCGTGGCGAACACATCCACAGTGCTGCCCATGGGCATGGCTGCAGGGTACAGGGGCATCAATCAACAGATCAGATACTGAGCAACAAAGTCAGAAATAATTTCCACTGGTTTGGTGATAAAAATTAGCTTTGTTCTTTTGAATGAGAAGCTGTGTGTATTTAGTCACTAGTGTACCCCACCTGTTCCCTCCTGCTCCCCTGGTGCTCTGTAGCGGTGCATGCGTAGAACATGCTCCGAGACCTTCCTGTCACTGTCTGCATCCATCTGGTCCAGAACAATGAAGAGAAGGTCGAACCGAGACAACAGAGAGTCCTGCAGACCGATGTTCTCCATGGGAGTCTTATACTGGTCGTACTGTAAGGATAGGTAAGAGAAAACGTACATAGGTTGTCAGAGACATGAACAGTGTGTACAAAATGGATTGACCCGCACAAAGAAAACTAACCTACAAATTAACTTGCATCCCAAAAAACGACTTATGTGATCAAGATTGGTGAATCTTTGCAAAGCCTTGTCCAGATCGAGCCCGATGACGGTGCATTAAGAAAGCTGTGAGGAAAGTCTATGTATTCCAGTTATTGAGATGGAGGATTATTGGCAAGTAGCTGTGACATCCTTGCACAGCTACTTGCTGTTATACAGCTACATCCTGTTATACAGTGCCGTGAAAAAGTATTTGCCCCCTTAATGATTTTCTCTATTTTTCATACTGAATGTTAATCAGATCTTCAACCAAAACCTAATATTAGGAAAAGGGAACTGGCGTTAAAAAAAGTCATTATTTTATTTATTTAAAGTTACGCAAAACCTAATTCCCTTGTGTGAAGTAGTAATTGCCCCCTTAAACTCAAACTGGTTTTGCCACCTTTAGCTGCAATGACTGCAACCAAATGCTTCCTGTAGTTGATCAGTCTCTCACGTCGCTTTGGAGGAATTTTGGCCCACTTTTCCATGCAGAACTGCTTTAAATCAGCAACGTGTGTGGGGATGCTTTGCTGCCTCAGGACCTGGATGACTTGCCTCAATAGAAGGAACCATGAATTCTGCTCTGTATCAAAGAATTCTACAGGACAATGTCAGGCCATCCATCTGTGATCTGAAATGCAGCTGGGTCATGCAGCAAGACACTTATTCTAAACACACAATCAAGTCTACATTAAAATGGCTAAAAACCAACAAATTTGAAGTTTTGGAATGGCCTAGTCAAAGTCCAGACCTTAACCCAATTGAGAGGTTGTGGCAGGACTTGAAATGAGCAGTTCATGCTTGAAAACCCACAAATGTTGCCGAGTTACAGCAGTTCTGCATGAAAGAGTAGGCCAAAATTCCTCCTCAACGACGTGAGGAAGCGTTTGATTAGTTATTGCAGCTAAAGGTGGCACAACAGCTTGAGTGTAAGGGGCCAATGGGTGTTGCAGAACTTTGTTTATGAAATATGTAATTGTTGTGTTTTTTGTTCACTCAGGATCCCTTTATTAGAAAGGGGGCAAACACTTTGTCACAGCACTGTACATGGTCTTAGATTATATAGACAGACTGGGTTAGCATTAGCTCGTCTCACCCTGCCGTAGACTGGGTTAGCATTAGCTCGTCTCACCCTGCCGTAGACTGGGTTAGCATTAGCTCGTCTCACCCTGCCGTAGACTGGGTTAGCGGCGGCTAGCACACTGCAGCGGGCGTTGAGCCTGGCCATTATGCCAGCCTTAGCGATGGTGACACGGCCCTGCTCCATCACCTCGTGGATGGCTGTGCGGTCCATGTCAGACATCTTGTCAAACTCATCGATGCACACCACTCCTCTGTCTGCCAGTACCATAGCCCCGGCCTCCAGCCGCCGCTCACCTGGAGTGGAAGTGAGAGGGATGGAGACACAGCGAGAAAGGGGTATGAACAGAAGTGTGTGCATAGCGCGAGTGGTATGCAGAGTGGGATAATAATTATGGTAAATAGGTGAAAGAGGAAGGAGTATCGGCTTCAAGAATTATATTTCTCTCTGCGGGAACTCCATTTGTATGAAGGTGGATGGAGCGGGAATAACAGCATGCAGACAAATACCAAGAGCACAATCATTAAAAATGACATCCCTAAACAGTTTTCCATACCAGTCTCCTGGTCTGTGGTGACAGCGGCGGTCAACCCCACGCCAGTTGATCCACGTCCTGTAGTTGGTATGGCCCGCGGAGCAGTGTGCAGGACGTAGCGCAGCAGCTGGGACTTAGCCGTCGACGGGTCACCTGACCAGAGAGAGACCAACCAAGTTAGACACCAAACAGAAAAGGCCACGCATTGAGTTCAATGTTAAGCTACATCCCGATGTGCCACCCTTCGTGTAAAGTGTGCACTTGCACACTTCCTGTCATGGATTTGAAAGCATTGGATTGGTGTTAGCATCAGCTAGAGGGAGTTCTCACCAGCCAGAGGGAGTTCCCACCATGGTTAGACCCATGATGTGAAGTGTGCAGGTGTACACTTGCAGAGAAGAATCAGGACACAACCATAGAGCGAGACCACAGAAGTCTTGCAAATGACTCCAACCCATCAATAGTAGTGGTTGACTATACGACTGACCAATCAGCAGTATGTTGATGTCTCCACGGATACGTGTCCCATTCTCCAGGTTGGTCTCGTTGCCCCCCAGCAGGAGACACAGAATGGCCTTCTTTATGTACTCATGGCCATGTATACTGGGAGCCAGCGAGCAGCTCAGATGCTCAAACACATCCTGTAAAACAATCATGACACAGAAAACTGACATGTATGTGTATGATTGAAGAGCATTGGTATCAAATGAGCCAACTGGTATAGAGTGCATTCGGACCCTTTGAGTTTTTCCACATTTTGTTACTTTTCAGCCTTGTTCAAAAATTGATTAAATAAAAATCCTCAATCTAGACATACCCCATAATGACAAGCAACAGCAGGTTGGTAATTTTTGCTAATTAATTTACATAAGTGTTCAGCCCCTTTGCCATGCGACTCAAAATTGAGCTCAGGTGCATCCTGTTTCCATGAATCATCCTTGAGATGTTTCTACAACTTGGAGTACACCAATTCAATTGATTGGACATGATTTGGAAAGGCAAACACCTGTCTATATAAGGTCCCACAGTTGACAGTGCATGTCAGAGCAAAAACCAAGCCATGAGGTTGAAGTAAATTGTCCCTAGAGCTCCGAGACAGYATTGTGTCAAGGTACAAATCTGGAAAAGGGTACCAAAAAATGTCTGCAGCATTGAAGGTACACAATAAGTGGCCTCCATTCTTAAATGGAAAAAGCTTGGAACCGCCAAGACTCTTCCTAGAGCTGGCCGCCCTGCCAAACTTAGCAATCGGGGGAGAAGGGCCTTGGTCAGGGAGGTGACCAAAACCCGATGGTCACTCTGACAGAGCTCCGGAGTTCCTCTGTGGCGATGGGAGAACCTTCCAGAAAGACAACCATCTCTTCAACACTCCACCAATCAGGCTTTTATGGTAGAGTGGCCAGACGGAAACTACACCTCAGTAAAGGGCATATGACAGCCCGCTTGGAATTTGCCAAAAGGCACCTAAAGGACTAAGACTATGAGAAACAAGATTCTCTGGTCTGATAAAACCAAGACTGAACTCTTTGGCCTGAATACCAAGTGTCACGTCTGGAAGAAACCTTGCACCATCCCTACGGTGAAGAATGGTGGTGGCAGCGTCATGCAGTGGGGATATTTTTCAGCGGCAGGGACTGGGAGACTAGTCAGGATCGAGGGAAAGATGAACAGAGCAAAGTACAGAGAGATCCTTGATGAAAACCTGCTCCAGAGCGCTCAGGAGCTCAAAATGGGACGAAGGTTCACCTCCCAACAGGACAACAACCCTAAGCACAAAGCCAAGACAATGCAGGAGTTGCTTCGGGACTAATCTCTGAATGTCCTTGAGTGGCCCAGCCACAGCCCGGCCTGGAACCCGATCTAACATCTCTGGAGACCTGAAAATAGCTGTGCACCAACGCTCCCCATCCAACCTGAGAGAGCTTGAGAGGATCTGCAGAGAAGAATGGAAGTAACTCCCCAAATATATATGTGTGCTAAGCTTGTAGCATCATACCCAAGAAGACTCGAGGCTGTAATCACTGCCAAAGGTGCTTCAACAAAGTACTGAGTAAAGGGTCTGGATACTTACGTAAATGTGATTTCAGTTTATTTGTAATACATTTGCAAAAATGTCTACAAACCTGTTTTTGCTTTGTCAATATGGAGTATTGTGTGTAGATTGAGGAAAAACATTTCATCAATTTTAGAATAAGTCTAATGTAACAATGTGGAAAAAGTTAAGGGATCTGAATACTTTCCGAATGCACTGTATACCAAATGTGATGTAACAGTTTGTATGCCAAGAAGTGATCCGATCGTCTGATTGTATACAACACCTTTGTCGTAATTTTAAATGCTCTACCACAAGATACTGTATTAGAGTTTCCCATCAGAGTTCAATGCAACGCTTTAGAGTCAGTGACTTACTTTAGAATGGGCTTTACAGAACTTCTTGATTTTATTAATATCTTCAGCAGAAAAGGTCGGCACGATTTCTTTACTCATCCGCTTCACGTGATTGGCCAGCAGAATTGTCCTGCATTCAGAAGGTTGTGTTCACTAAAATAATGGGCCTCTGCTCAACCAGTATTTTTATTTATTTCCTGAATTGAAATTTACCCCAACCCTTCATCAAAACTATTTGGAAGTAGAACACAAATAGACCCGTTCCCACACCCACCCACCTGAAGGTGCCAGAGGTGAAACCTCCTTGTTTGGCCGGCAGACAGCGGTAGATCCCAACCATCTGAACACGGTCGCCCGGTTTGACCGTGTCGACCAGGTCATCGTTAGCGATTATGTCCACAGAGCGGGGGAGCTGTCCGGCAGGGGCCTTCTCAGGCATCTCCTGGATGGTCAGGGTCTGGTGGTCCTTATAGACACATAACCCAAACTCTGTCTCTAAGGGGTTGTTCTCCTCATCCTATAGACCAGGGAGAGAGAGGTGGCAAAGGAGTGTGTGTTTGTGTGATATCTGTAGCAGGAATGTTGTAGATAGGGGAGCATGGGAAGGGATAGAGCACCATTCAAAATTGCACATAGAGTTACACACCTTGGTAGGGTATATGGAGCTGGAAGGGAAAGCGTCCAGGGAGGTCAGGTCAGTGTACTTCCTCTCCAAGGTCTTCTTAGTGGCTGGACAGTAGTGGACACTACGGGTGATCTTAGGCCTCACCAGAGAACCTACCACAATGACAGATACACATGCAGGCTGTTAGTTATTTTGAGTAGCCTCTCCGTTGAATGGGATTGCAGTAGTGTAATTCTAATAAGGAGGAACCAAGAAAGGTTTTGTGGTAAAGAATGGTCAATTGATCAATCTGAATAAAACTGGATAATGAGCCATTCAAATGCATTATATACTTACACTTGGTAACGATTCCTTCCACGCAAACCAGGTTCCCGAGATATCGTGCCGCGAGGGTTCGAGGGGTCACGTGCTTGGTTCCAAAGCTACCCTCGAACCCCACATGGAACTCCTCAAACTGCTTGGCGTAGGTTGCGTCGATGGATGCAACCAAGTCCTTCAGAGCTCTTTGGAAAGCAACGAGTTCACTGAAGGAGTCTTTCAGCAAGCTGAAAAGAGTATTTAAAAGTATATTTTATACAAAATAAGATACACAGGCCTCAAACCAATTACAACATTTAATCCACCACTTGGCCTTTGTCACTCAAGGATCAATAAAGGGAATGGAACACCGCTACCTCGCTCTCCAACAAGGTGCATGAATTGAGGAGAAAAATTAAGTGAACAAGAAATTCAGTTATTCAGCAGTTCCCAAGCTAGGGGTTGCGACCCCAAGTGGGTTCACCTGATATGATAATGGTGTCACGGGAGAATTTCCAAAATCCTGAAAAATAAGAAATAAAATACATAATATTCTGGTTAACCTTAATCTGAATGAAAATGACTCATATATAAAATTCAACCAGAGAGCGCCCTTAGATCATGGGAAAGGGCCACACTTGACCGTTGCACTTGAATCATTCCCACGGTGAATGGCTAGACCCACTACACTATGACACCATTGCAGAGACTGATATAACCGGCCGCTAATGATATTGTTATCACCTTGTGTGGGGAGGCATATGCACAAACTCACATCAACACCTTTGTCAGAATTTATGCTACTGCTAGCAATCAGAAACTCCCCGGCTTATGCTCTCCAAATGGACTTAAGCTGTGAGGGCCGAGATGCCCATTGTCATGACGTTGGCCTGGGGGTAGGTTTATGACAGTCATAAATACCTCTTTCCCCCCTTTTTCCCTCTCCCTACTATACTGATGTGACATAAGAAAACCCTTTGGCTAACAGAGATTCTGGGAACATCAGAAGTTGGGGGGAAAATAACTATATTCTGGTAATCCGACCAACTGAACATATGCGGTGGTACTTAAGGTATATTATGTCAGTTCGGTTGTCATCTGAGACATTCTCAATGATAGGATGACAAACTACTGTGGAAAGTCTCAAAATCAGAGGTATCGGATTCACATGGAATTGTTGTTTAATTCAAATGCTTGAATATGAAATTATTTGTGAAGAGATTAAATGTAATTTTAGCTTCCAAATGAGAGATTTGGGTTTTCATAAGTTTGGGCCTCTGCTCAACCAGTGGCCCGCCCCTATGAAGAGACATGGGTAATAAACTTTTCAGACACACCCCTCTCCCTCCACTATATAAAGCCATTGACAAAAATATAACTTCCTGTTCCGAGGATATGAGGGTGACGATCCCATGTCAGAATGGTTCAGATAATAACTACAGGACAAAGCCAACATCAGCATGAACTTTGGTTGTGAATGGTATGAACTTTGAACTCGTATTCACTATAGAAGTGATACCACCTAGACGTTGTTGGCAACAGCAGCTACAAACACAGGTTAGGAAGGACAGTCAGATTATCCCGTCTACTACACAACGACGTTACTACAACGTATCCAGTGACCACCAGAGACATTCTTCAAAGGACAGGACTCGGTTTGGCAACACGGTCTTCCATCTACCACCAACCTACTGAAGCACAGCTCAGAGTAAATATTTATTGCATTTTCCTTTTCCAAATGGGCGGTAATTTAGAATGCATAAGATACTGTATTTACTATAGCACAGCTTCGCCTCTGTTCCAGTCTCCCGCTCTTTCACTAAAACCCAGCCCCTTTCCTTTGTGTAACAAGCTGTCATATCTATTCCGCCCGCTAGGGATGTTGTCCTTTATGACGGCAATTTGTAATCAAGTTATGATTTAATTGTGTATGTGTGATTAGTTAGGTATTTAGTAAATAAATTAAACCAAATGTTGTATTTCTGATTCAACTTGTTAGCCAGGATTCTTGCAGATAACCCAGGATTTACAACTTTCAGATGAGACTGAATAAGATGACGATTAATGTTGACTGCTATTGATGTAAAATAATACTAAATCTTTAAGAGTTTATTCGGAAGATAACAGCTCTATAAATATTATTTCGTGGTGTCCCTCTAGTTAATTACATTTACATGATTAGTTCAATCAGATAATATTAATTACAGAGAAATTATTTTATTGAATAGTATGTCATAGCAATTAATCCGGCATAGCCAAAGACACGACACCATGCATAGGTCCCCCCCGCTACACATGTCCGAGGATCCTATTCACGAGGACACATTGTTCTATCTCACAATTTCCGAGCATGGAACGGCACAGGAGATTGGATGTTCAGAGTGCTGAGTGGCTATATTGACGAAAAACAGATTCCATGGAATCGAATGGTAGGCTTTTGCACAGATAGGGATCTATCTATGGCGGGCAGACCGCTACACTCTAGTTATGTGTGTCTCCCTCTGCCATATGGACGCATTGTATGATACACCGAGAGGAACTAGCAGCAACAGAGCTTAGCACAGAACTCAGATAACAATCGAAGTTACCTGCTGCATTATAACCACATCCACTGTGTGCATGCCTGTTGGCAAAACTGTTGCGATATGTTATCAGAACATGACAATGTTCTTTACTGAACAAAAATATGAACACAACATGCAGCGTTGGTCCCATGTTTCATGAGCTGAAATAAGTTCCCAGAAATGTTCCATATGCAGAAAAAGCTTTTCTCTCTAAAATGTTGTGCACACATTTGTTTACATCCCTGTTAATGATAATTTTTCCTTTGCCAAGATAATACATCCATCTGACAGGTGTGGCATATCAAGAAGCTGATTAAACAGCATGATCATTACACCGGTGCACATTGTGCTGGGGACAATAAAAGGCCACTAATATGTGCAGTTTTGTCACAACGCCACAGATGTCTAACATTTTGAGGGAGTGTGCAATTGGCATGCTGACTGCAGGAATGAACCACAGACCACGTGTAACCACGCCAGCCCAGGACCTCCACATCCGGCTTCTTCACCTGCGGGATAGTCTGACATCCAGCCACCCGGACAGCTGATGAAACTGAGGAGTATTTGTGTCTGTAATAAAGCACATTTGTGAGGAAAAACTCTGACTAGCTATTCCCAGGTCCACCCATGGCTGCACCCCTGCCCATTCATGTGAAATCCATAGATTAGGGCCTAATATATTTATTTAAATTGACTGATTTCATTATATGAACTAACACCGTCAAATCATTGAAATTGTTGTATTTATATTTTTGATAAATATATTTCACACTTGGTGGTTATCGAGGAGTGTTGGACAGATTTTTCACATTGAGAGGGGATCTGTTGTCATTCACAATGGAGGTAAAAAAAAGACAGACTTGGTTGACTAATGAAAAGAAAATGTATCCTTGCCTATGTAACAGAGATACAGTGCCGTGAAAGTATTTGCCCCCTTTCTAACTTTCGCATATTTTTGATAGTGAATGTTATCAGATCTCCAACCAAAACCTAATATTAGATATAGGGAACAAATAACAATTACATACTTATTTCATAAACAAAGTAATGCAACACCCAATTGCCCTGTGTGGAAAGTCATTGCCCCCTTACCCTCAAATGGTTGTGCCACCTTTAGCTGCAATGGCCCCAACCAAACGCTGAATGTAGTAGTTGAGTCATGTCGCTGTGGAGGAATTTTGGCCCACTCTTTCATGCAGAACTGCTGTAACTCTGCAACATTTGTGGGTTTTCAAGCATGAACTGCTCGTTTCAAGTCCTTCCACAACCTCTCAATTGGGATAAGGTCTGGACTTTGACTAGGCCATTCCAAAACTTCAAATTTGTTGCTTTTTAGCCATTTTCATGTAGACTTGATTGTGTGTTTAGGATAATTGTCTTGCTGCATGACCCAGCTTCACTTCAGATCAGATGGATGGCCTGACATTGTCCTGTAGAATTCTCTGATACAGAGCAGAATTCATGGTTCCTTCTATTGAGGCAAGTCATCCAGGTCCTGAGGCAGCAAAGCATCCCCAAACCATTACGCTGCCATGCTTCACTGTTGGTATGAGGTTCTTACTGTTGAATGCAGTGTTTGGTTTTTGCCAGGCATAACGGGACCCATGTCATCCAAATACACTGCTCAAAAAAATAAAGGGAACACTAAAATAACACATCCTAGATCTGAATGAATGAAATATTCTTATTAAATACTTTTTTCTTTACATAGTTGAATGTGCTGACAACAAAATCACACAAATATTATCAATGGAAATCAAATTTATCAACCCATGGAGGTCTGGATTTGGAGTCACACTTAAAATTAAAGTGGAAAACCACACTACAGGCTGGTCCAACTTTGATGTAATGTCCTTAAAACAAGTCAAAATGAGGCTCAGTAGTGTGTGTGTGTACTCCACGTGCCTGTATGACCTCCCTACAACGCCTGGGTATGCTCCTGATGAGGTGGCGGATGGTCTCCTGAGGGATCTCCTCCCAGACCTGGACTAAAGCATCCGCCAACTCCTGGACAGTCTGTGGTGCAACGTGGCGTTGGTGGATGGAGCGAGACATGAGTACCAGATGTGCTC
The DNA here is from genome assembly GCF_002910315.2 of Salvelinus sp. IW2-2015. NCBI lineage: Eukaryota > Metazoa > Chordata > Actinopteri > Salmoniformes > Salmonidae > Salvelinus > Salvelinus sp. IW2-2015. The sequence goes on from NC_036856.1 coordinate 31,597,904, forward strand.
AATTGGATTCAGGTCTGGGGAACGGGCGGGCCAGTCCATAGCATCAATGCCTTCCTCTTGCAGGAACTGCTGACACACTCCAGCCACATGAGGTCTAGCATTGTCTTGCATTAGGAGGAACCCAGGGCCAACCGCACCAGCATATGGTCTCACAAGGGGTCTGAGGATCTCATCTCGGTACCTAATGGCAGTCAGGCTACCTCTGGCGAGCACATGGAGGGTGTGCGGCCCCCAAAGAAATGCCACCCACACCATGACTGACCCACCGCCAAACCGGTCATGCTGGAGGATGTTGCAGGCAGCAGAAGTTCTCCACGGCGTCTCCAGACTCTGTTTCACGTCTGTCACATGTGCGTGTGAACCTGCTTTAATCTGTGAAGAGCACAGGGCGCCAGTGGCGAATTTGCCAATCTTGGTGTTCTCTGGCAAATGCCAAACGTCCTGCACGGTGTTGGGCTGTAAGCACAACCCCCACCTGTGGACGTCGGGCCTCATACCACCCTCATGGAGTCTGTTTCTGACCGTTTGAGCAGACACATGCACATTTGTGGCCTGCTGGAGGTCATTTTGCAGGGCTCTGGCAGTGCTCCAGCTGCTCCTCCTTGCACAAAGGCGGAGGTAGCGGTCCTGCTGCTGGGTTGTTGCCCTCCTACGGCCCGCCTCCACGTCTCCTGATGTACTGGCCTGTCTCCTGGTAGCGCCTCCATGCTCTGGACACTACGCTGACACACAGCAAACCTTCTTGCCACAGCTCGCATTGATGTGCATCCTGGATGAGCTGCACTACCTGAGCCACTTGTGTGGGTTGTAGACTCCGTCTCATGCTACCACTAGAGTGAAAGCACCGCAGCATTCAAAAGTGACCAAAACATCAGCCAGGAAGCATAGGAACTGATAAGTGGTCTGTGGTCACCACCTGCAGAACCACTCCTTTATTGGGGGTGTCTTACTAATTTCCTATAATTTCCACCTGTTGTCTATTCCATTTGCACAACAGCATGTGAAATGTATTGTCAATCAGTATTGCTTCCTAAGTGGACAGTTTGATTTCACAGAAGTGTGATTGACTTGGAGTTACATTGTGTTGTTTAAGTGTTCCCTTTATTTTTTTGAGCAGTGTAGTTGACTCAAGTTCACCAAACAGCTCCTGGAAGCACCTGGATGATCATCAAGAGTCTTGGAAGAAAGTTTTGTGGACAGATGATTCAAAAGTCTAACTTTTTGGATGACATGGGTCCCAAAACCGCATATTTTAGAGTGACCTTTTATTGTCCCCAGCAGAAAGTGAACCTGTGTAATGATCATGCTGTTTAATCAGCTTCTTGATATGCCATACCTGTCAGGTGGATGGATTACCTTGGCAAGTAAGAAATACTCTAACAGACGTAAACACATTGGTGCACACAATTTTAGAGAAACAAGCTTTTTGTGCATATGGAACATTTCTGGGATCTTTTATTTGCGTTTATATTTTTGTTCAGTGTACTTTTTTACGGCATTGTATTTGATAAACTGAATGAACTGAACGCAAGCATTCAGGGGAAATACAAAAACATTCTACAGACGAGCGACCGAGTCAGTGGATTCAGGGGAAAGAATACTTATTGAAGAGAGAGTATTTCAAATGCGAACCATGCCCCCTTCCCTCGGCTGTGCATGTTTCTAACAGAAAACAGCATCAGTAAGCGTCCCACATGAGTGATGGCTGCTCACCTCCAATGCTAGGAAAGACCATTTTGGGACCTACTTTCCATTCCATTTGACTGTGATCCCTGGCTCAGTTGACATACTGGTAAATTAAATTGAACAGCTGATCGAGCTGTCATGTGACTGAATGCTGCAGACAACACATTCATGGGTCACTATGGAGGAGTTTTGGTTGCTGACTAAAAGGGAATAAATGGCCTGCAGTCTCCCCTTGAGCATTAATGCTGCATAAAAATAAAAAAAAACTGGGAACTCTGAAATATTAGAATTCCGACTTCAGTGCGTTGAAGACACCTGGGAACTCTGGGTGGGGACGGGGCGAGGTCCGACTGGGAAAAATCATTTTGAACTGTAATTCAACTCGGCATTCCAACTCAGGAACTCGGCCTCTTTCTAGAAGATAATTGACATCATGATTTTACCTTGTATTTTTGAAAGCATCATAAAAACACCATTCACCAGCTCAAATCTGTGTGAAGCTGGATTCAGTGCTCTCGTCTGCATTAAAACCAAATATCAATCCAGATTGGATGTGACTGCAGAGATTAAACAACCACGTCCCCTGACAAAGAAGCGCCAACGTGACATGCATCAAGCACACCCATCTCATTAGTAGTGGTGAATTAAGACATTATGTCATTCATTTCCAACTAACTATCACAGCCCCACATTAAAAGTATGCAGAGAATTAGACAATCAGAAATACTGTTAGCATTTTTTTTCACATGGTTGGGGTGGGATAATTTTCAGATATCAAAATGGGGTTGTGGGCCACATTCTTTTTTTAGGAACCCCTGCCCCTTGAGAATGTTTTTTTCCTTCATTCGGCACTGTTCAACCAATCCAGTAAATGTGGAGTAAAGATATGTAGCCTTGTTAACAAAAGCTGTACAGTATGGTGGGATAAAACAGCTTTTCAAATAGAAATCCCTGATCTCAATTGTAGTCATTGTGCTAGCAAAGCTCATTCGTAGAAACACGTTTTCCGGTCTAACAATCATCTTGCGCCAATCTACACGTGCAGGCCATCAAATCAAAGGCACTCCTTTGATATAAAAGTATTTTTTGCCTAAAATGAAAACATGTCAGTTTGTCACTTTCACGAGTTTTGAGTAATAACATGTTCAACTACTTAAGAAATTGGCTTGAATCTAGGTTATGCCTTCAGATTTTGCAAAAATTAACTACTAAGGAAGAATTGTTCACTTCTCAAACCCTGGTCTGTTGCGCAAGCCTTCCAGGAAGTCTCGATGTTGCACCTGTGGGTTTAGTGGTCAAACGCAGAAGTTGTGTCACTGGCTCTTTCCATTTTCCCTGAAAACGTTAAAACCAGTAGTTGCACATGTTTTTTTTCTCTAATCACATTGCGATTGATCTCTGAACCTAAAGGGGGCCATTTTGAAATGGTACGTGCTATTAGGTATCCTTTACATTTATGGACGTTGTAAGGATCTCGGATAGTACTGACAATTTTGAAAGGTATAACCATGATTCAATATGTAAAACGAGAGGTTTAAAACCCTAATCAAGGTTAAGGATTGAAAAACATTTAGTTTTGTCAAAAGATAAGTTAAGGACTTACACTGCCATCCAAAAGATGGGGGAATTTCCTCTTCACTCAATGTCCAACGTGGGAAAGCTCGAATAACAACTGGGTTTGTCAGGGTCTATACTCACGCTTTGGCCCGCTTCTCGTTCTTCCTTCTCAGGTCGTTGATGTTCACGATGAGGCGGCACCGGTTTTCTGACACCATACTTCTGACCCTCTCYTGATTAACGCCTTGATCTTGCTACAAAATAAATAAGCAACACATCTTACATTGCCTCACATGAATAACTACACTTTTGATTGATTTATTCGATTTTTATTTAACACATTCTACTCTCCTCTGTACTTACATCGTCATCCAGAAAGTCCAAGTATTCTCTCTGCGCCTCTCTCAGTTCCAGATCTTCCATCTCAACACCTTCCCAGGGCTGATACAACGATCCGTCTTCTCCTCCAGGTAAACTAGTCTGGTAAGAAGCCGTGGCCAGATTCAGGTTGGGATAATTAAATGTGCAGGTGTGATGGACTGAGAAATCTACAGGTGTTGTTTTACACTTCTAATCAGGGTGAGTGCATGCAGAAAGGAACAGGCGAATCGATAGGATTTATTCTGCCAAAATCTGTCTACGTGAGATAAGCCCTTTTTTTGTAAGGAGGTATATGAGAGTAGAATTACGTGAGGCTGATTTGATTAGATACACGTTTCGTAATGTTTAAACTGTTAAACATATACTGATATAAATGGATGCACGTGGCATTCTGGCAATGTTGAGTATAACGACGCGTATCTGCCCTCTCATTGGCTAGAATGGTCCCACCTGATCTTGCCTGCCTTCAATCATTGAGGGGGTTCGATTAATCTGGCCTGGGGCGAATCGAATCGAACAGTAATCTGAGCCACTCTGTCATGTTGGCAACAAGACAGCATGGTGCATCATCCAGAAACATACTTATCTTTTCCATAAAAAATCTATGTTTTAATTTTCAAAATAGTTTCCATTGGGAAGGCATATAAAGCGTTTCTATCAAAAGCAATCACTTTTGCGTGTGAAAACACAGTATCCTACTCATGGCTACTCGTGTTTTGAGCCGACTTCGCCGTTTATGCCCTGGGTTTATGCCCTGGAGGCCAGGGTTTATGCCCTGGAGGCAGCCCGGTTCCAAATCAAATGCAATACACCTTCAGCCGGTGCGAAACACGCCTACACGTGTGCCCGTGCGAGATTAATCGATCCCCCTTATTGAGGACACGTATTTCCGTCGTTAGAGTTGCCACGCGTGTCAATATAATAGATCATTTTTGGTGCATCTCAGTAGTTGGGCCTTCATCCCTCTCTCTTCACCCTCATTTGCACTAATTAGAAGACCAGGACAGGTGAAAGCAATGTGGTGGATCTTTACAAGGGATTTGCTTTCAACTGTCCAGTTATTTGCGATCAGTACAGATGAAGGAAATCAGAGGATGAGAGAGGGATCCACTTTATTGAAATGCACACTGATTTGGCACATTTTATGTTAAATTAATGGATTATTGGAGTTTATTTACCAAAAGTATCATACACCGCAAATATTCAAGTTTTAATGTCATATGCGTTCCTCGCATTTCACTGTACCAAAAGTACAGTGAAATGCCTTTCTTGCAAGCTCTAACCCAACAATGCAGTAATCAATAACAATGTTATACTGAAAATATACTGAACAAAATTTAAACACAACATGCAACAATTTCAACGATTTTACTGAATTACTGTTCATCTAAGGAAATAAGTCAATTTAAATAAATAAATTAGGACCTAATCTATGCATTTCACATGACTGGGCAGGTGCGCAGCCATGGGTTTGCCTAGGAGGGCATAGGCCCACCCACTTGGGAACCAGGCCCACCCACTTGGGAACCAGGCCCAGCCAATCAGAATTTGTTTATCCCCACAAAAGGACTTTATTACATACAGAAATACTCCTCAGTTTCATCATCTGTCTGGGTGGCTGGTCTCAGAAGATCCCACAGGTGAAGAGGCCGGATGTGGAACTCCTGGGCTGTCGTGGTGACACGTGGTATGGTTGTGAGGCTGGCTGGACGTACTGCCAAATTCTCTAATACGACGTTGGAGGCAGTTTATGGTAGAGAAATTAACATTCAATTCTCTGGCAACAGCTCTGGTGGATATTCCTGTAGTCAGCATGCCAATTGCACACTCCCTCAAAACTCGAGACATCTGTGGCATTGTGTTGTGACAAAACTGCACATTTTATAGTGGCCTTTTATTGTCCCCAGCACAAGGTGCACCGGTGTAATGATCATGCTGTTTAATCAGCTTCTTGATATGCCAAACTTGTCATGTAAATGGATTATCTTGGCAAAGGAGAAATGCTCACTAACAGGGATGTAAACAAATGTTGTGCACAAAATTTGAGAGAAATAAGCTTTTTGTGCATATGGAACATTTCTGGGAACTTTTAACTCGGCTCATGAAACATGGGACCAACACTTTAGATGTTGCTTTTATATTTTTGTTCAGTATTGCACAAGGTAGAACATAAACACATGAGAAATAGAAATAAGGAGAACACGAGAAAGTAAGTAAGCATACTATATACAGGGTCAATACCATATTTACAATGTGCAGGGATACTGGAGTGATAGAGGTAGATATGTATATGATAAACAGAGTAGCAGCAGCGCATATGATGATTGTATGTGAGTGGGTGTGGGTGTGTGTAGAGTCAGTACAAATGTATGTGCATATTATGTGTGTGTGAGCAAATGATGGAGTGTTTGTGTGTGTGTGTGTTGGAGTGTCAGTGTGCATGAGTTTGTAGGGCCCTGTGAGTGTGCATAGAGACAGTGCAAAAATGTAAATAAAATACAAGGGTCAACTCAGTCTGTGTAGCCATTTTGTTAGCTATTTAGTTATCTGTTTAGCAGCTTTATGGCTTGGAGATAATAGCTGTTCAAGAGCCTGTTGGTGTAAGACTTGATGCACCGGTACCGCTCGCCGTGCAGAAGCAGAGAGAACAGTCTGTGGCTGGAGTCTAATGATTTTCCGTGCCTTCCTTTCACACCGCCTGATATAGAGGTCCTGGATGTCAGGGAGCTCGGCCCCAGTTATGTACTGGGCTGTCCGCACCACACTCTGTAGCGCAACGCAATCGAGGGCAGTCCTATTGCCATACGAAGCATCGATACAGCCAGTCAAGATGTTCTCAATGGTACAGCTGCAGAAATTTTTGAGGATTTGAAGGCCCATGCCAAATCTTTTCAACCTCAACTGTGCGAGTGTGTGTGGGCCATTTTAAGTCCTTAGTGATTTGGACAAAGAGGAACTTGAAGCTCTCGACCTGCTCCACTGCAGCCCTGTCAATGTGGATGGGGGCATGCTCGCCCCCCCTTGTTTCCTGTAGTCCACGATCAGCTCCTTGGTGTTACTGTTGTTCAGTGAGATGTTGTTGTTCCGGCACCACACTGCCATGTCACTGACCTCCTCCCTGTAGGCTGTCTCATCGTCACCGGTAATCAGGCCTACCACCGTTGTGTCGTCAACATGATGGTGTTGGAGTCGTGCGTGTCCACGCAGTCATGGGTGAACAGGGAGTACAGGAGGGGACTAAGCACACACCCCTGTGGGGCCCACATGTCGAGGGTCAGCGTGGTGGAGGTGACGTTGCCTACCCTCACCACCTGGGGTCGGCCGTCAGGAAGTCTCGGATCAAATTGCAGAGGGAGGTGTTCAGTCGCAGCATCCTAAGCTTGATGACAAGCTTGGAGGGGACAATGGTGTTGAACGCTGAGCTATAGTCAATGAACAACATTCTGTTCATTACATACAGTTGAAGTCGGAAGTTTACATACACCTTAGCCAAATACATTTAAACTCAGTTTTTCCACAATTCCTGACATTTAATCAAAGTAAAAATTCCCTGTCTTAGGTCAGTTAGGATCACCACTTTATTTTAAGAATGTGAAATGTCAGAATAATAGTAGAGAGAATTATTTCTTTCATATTTTATTTCTTTCATCACATTCCCAGTGGATCAGAAGTTTACATACACTCAATTAGTATTTGGTAGTATTGCCTTTAAATTGTTTAACTTGGGTCAAACGTTTTGGGTAGCCTTCCACAAGCTTCCCACAATAAGTTGGGTGAATTTTGGCCCATTCCTCCTGACAGAGCTGGTGTAACTGAGTCAGGTTTGCTTGCTCGCACACAATTTTTCAGGTCTGCCCACATATTTTCTATAGGGTTGAGGTCAGGGCTTTGTGATGGCGACTCCAATACCTTGACTTTGTTGTCCTTAAGCCATTTTGCCACAACTTTGGAAGTATGCTTGGGGTCATTGTCCATTTGGAAGACCCATTTGCGACCAAGCTTTAACTTCCTGACTGATGTCTTGAGATGTTGCTTCAATAAATCCACATAATTTTATCTCTCATGATGCCATCTATTTTGTGAAGTGCACCAGTACCTCCTGCAGTAAAGCACCCCCACAACATGATGCTGCCACCCCCGTGCTTCACGGTTGGGATGGTGTTCTTCAGCTTGCAATCCTCCTAATTTTCCCTCCAAACAAAACGATGGTCATTATGGTCAAACAGTTCTATTTTTGTTTCATCAGACCAGAGGACATTTCCACAGAAAGTACAATCTTTGTCCCCATGTGCAGTTGCAAACCATAGTCTGGCTTTTTTTATGGCGGTTTGGAGCAGTGGCTTCTTCTTTGCTGAGCGGCCTTTCAAGTTATGTCGATATAGGACTCGTTTTACTGTGGATATAGATACTTTTGTACCTGTTTACTCCAGCATCTTCACAAGGTCCTTTGCTGTTGTTTTGGGATTGATTTGCACTTTATGCACCAAAGTACGTTCATCTCGAGGTGACAGAACGCATCTCCTTCCTGAGTGGTATGCATGCACTGCTGCATGGTCTCATGGTGTTTATACTTGCGTACTATTGTTTGTACAGATGAACGTGGTACCTTCAGGCGTTTGAAAATTGCTTACAAGGATGAACCAGACTTGTGGAGATCTACAATTTCCTTTCTGAGGTCTTGGCTGATTTCTTTTGATTTTCCCATAATGTCAAGCAAAGAGGCACTGAGTTTGAAGGTAGGCCTTGAAATACATCCAAGGGTACACCTCAATATACTCAAATGATGTCAATTAGCCTATCCGAAGATTCTAAAGCCATGACATAATTTTCTGGAATTTTCCAAGCTATTTAAAGGCACAGTCAACTTAGTGTATGTTAACTTCTGACCCACTGGATGGTGATACAGTGAAATAATCTGTCTGTAAACAATTTTTGGAAGAATTACTTGTGTCATGCACAAAGTAGATGTCCTAACTGAGTTTTAATGACTCCAACCTAAGTGTATGTAAATTTCCGACTTCAACTGTAGGTATTCCTTTTATCTAGGTGGGTGAGGGCAGTGTGGAGTGCAGTTAAGATTGCGTCATCTATGGATCTGTTGGGGTGGTATGCAAATTGGAGTGGGTCAAGAGGTATCTGGGATTATGGAGTTGATGTGTGCCATAAGCAGCCTTTCAAAGCACTTGATGATTACAGATGTGGCATGAAGCCTTAGAATTCCTGTGAACAGGAATGATGGTGGTCATCTTAAAATATGGGGATTACTGTCAGGCGTGTGCGTACTTGAGGAGAGCAGAGAATTCTGAACAGGCGCACACTTTATTACGGCAGGAGAGATATACAGATGGACGCAGCTGCGTCAAAAACCTCCTCCAGCCAACAAGGCAAAGTGTATAGCGTGCACAATAGTCACACAACATAAATGTATAACAATACAAATAAGCTTTGTGAAAACACACGGAAAATAACAAACGCTTAGCCTAGTGCGTACAACACGTAATACACAAATAATTTCACACAAAGACATGAGGGGGAACAGAGGAATAAATACATGTAGTGTGATTGGGGAATGCAAACCAGGTGTGAATGGAACAAGACAAAACAAATGGATAATAGAAAAATGGAGCGGCGATGACTAGAAAGCCGGTGACGTCGACCGCCGAACGCCGCCCAAACAAGGAGAGGGGCCGACTTCGGCGGAAGTCGTGACAATTACAGACTGGGACAAAGAGAGGTTGAAAATTACAGTGAATATGCCTGGCAGCTGTTCTGCATATTTTCTGAGAATGCGCCCTGGAATACCGTCGGGCCCCGCGGCCTTGCTGGTGTCGACCTGATTAAAGACCTTACTTACCTTACTCTCGTCGGCCTCTGAGAGTGAATTCACCCAATCTTCTGGGTCGGTGCCACATACGATGGCTTCGGAGCCTGTGTAATATGATTCCACCTTATTCCTATATTATCCTTTTGCTCGTTTGATGACGCTGCAGAAGTCATAAAGTATGTTTTCACAGGCAGCCCAATTAAAATATTTGTCCTTTTGACCAATCAGATCAGCTTATTCCAATTCGTTGAATAAAGATCAGAATTGAGCTGCCTGTGTAAATGCAGCCAAAGAGCACTAGGTTTGAAGCAAATTGCCATTTTGCAATCAGTGCTGTGGAGTTGTCTGTAACCCACATGAACACTAGGGGGCGCCGCTTTCACACTCTTCAGGCTCCAGACACAGAGCAGCAGATGCCCATCATTACCAGCAATCCAGCCCCACTCTGAGCGCTCCGTCTCTTACTCCCCGAGCTGAGAACAAATGCATTTATACCAGATTGATGTACCCCACTACAGCAAAAAGCGATCGCGGATTCATATGTTTGAAGATACATAACATAACTTGCGAGAAACGACCAAATAAGGTATTAAAAAAAAAAAAAAATCGGTGGGAAAGTCGACAGTATAGTCAGTCATTGCAGCAGGCCTATAGATTAAAGTTGAATGAATTCATGAATTAATGGCTGAATTACTTCTGCTTTGTGTTTGGACGGGTTTTCATTGAGAATTACGGACTTTGTTAAGAGGTCTCGACCTTATTGTCACATATTTTGTTGCGGGTTGTTGGTGGTGCATTCTATCAGACGATGAATACTTATTTCTAGACTCGGGAGTCGGGATCCTGGCATTTCCGTGCTGCTATGGAAACGCAGTTCGTGCGCTCTTGGTTGAAACTGGGTGACGTCAGCTCAGTGACGGAGAAGCGGGCATTGCGTGCTAGGAGAGAGTTCGTGCACCATATTCCATCGAGGAGAGAGCTACAGTAGTAGTTCGGTGACTGCGGAGACAGCGATTTTGGCAACATGGGTGACGTTGTGGGGATTATTATTACTAACGGATTTTAATTGGGAACTACCGGGAAAATGGCAGAGAGGTAAGTAAGGCTGAAACGATTTATATTCTTACGTCGCTGATGTGTCCAATGAAATGTATTCTGTAGCGATGCTTCTTCGTTGGCGACCTAGCCAGGACTGAGCTGAGGCAAAAGGATATCTGCTGTTTTTTCTTAGCTAACGTCACCGGGCATTGAGCTATCCTGCCTCTCGGTCAGTTTATTCGTTTACGTGGTCATGTTACTACCGTTGGCCATCTTTACCTGGTAGCTGGAGGACTTGTCCTATCCAGCCATTCGGTGTGTGAAACTCAAGATCCAGCGGCACGAGCAGCATCTGTTTCTGTGAGGGTGTTTGCAGCTCTGTGAATGCATCTGTTTTTCCCCTCAGCCTTGAATCTCACCTGGCAACACAAACACCTACACTGTTTTGTAATTGATATGCTTTACCGGAAACCATAGCTAGTGAAACTTGTGTTATTACGCATTTATGGGGTTATTACACCGATATGATGGGTAGTTGGGCAGGGCTAGCTATCCAACTCTCAGCATTTCGATGGCTTGCTAACCATCTGCGAGGGAGAAGGAACCCGCGAGCGGAGGATGCCACATCTAGAACCGTAGAACACTCCTATTTGCCCCCTCGCTCAGCCAGCTATGAGCTATTCCAAAAAGGTAAAAACACCTGTTTACATGGGAGTTCAATTGAGAATAGCCTACAGACTACACCTGCCTTTTTAGTGAGGTTATATGCTCCAAACCTACCTATTCTCTCCCTCAGCAAGAGTTAATCATTTATACCTATTAAATGTGTTGCAGGGGTCATTCACTCGTATGTAAATTACAACAGTCATTTGTATCGTGAGTGTATAGAACTTAATGCAAATTCGAGCATGTTTATCAAACAGAAAAATACCCCACTGGCTCCGACTCCTGCTTCTACATCTGCAACCGACAGCGGACGGGAGGCTCGGGAACTGGAGGGAGACCTCCTGCTCCGTGGCTTGCAGAATTTAGCTTAATGTCACGGTTAATGAGGTGTATGCATGCACTGTACAACTTTTACTTCGAGATGTACATAATTATCCTGGCACTAAAGTTGCCAGCTTAATACTGTAATTTTGTTTTACAGCATAGATGCTGTAATATATTTCACAGTAATTTTCCTTACTGTAAAACATTATATTACAGCAGGGTCAATTGAACTCAATTGAGTCATACAACAAGAGTACTGTAACTGGACTGATAAAAATGTTCAGAATTCAATAAATATTTATTAGGCTATAAAACTTATGGTTTTAAAGAGGTTAAAACAACAAAAAAACATTCTTGCAGAGCATATAGCATGTCTACTAACTCTTCCAGGCATTTTTTTGTCCCACTGTTCAAACAGACCACATTTCAAGACACAAACCAATAAAGGTTTTTTMGGGCGGCAGGTAGCCTAGTGGTTAGAGCGTTGGGCCAGTAACCGAAAGGCTGACAAGGTAAAGGTAAAAATCTGTCGTTCTGCCCACTGTTCCCCGGTAGGCCGTCATTGTAAATAAGAATTTGTTCTTAACTGACTTGCCTTGTTAAATAAAAAAAGATCAGGTGTGGCCAACACTCAAAAAAACACTAAAATCGACTGACTGTCGAGAATTAAGTTGATGGTAAATGTGAATTAAGTTGATGGTACATGTATATGGAATGGTTTGAATAATTAAATAGTTTTGGTCCCAATTCACAATCACACATTAAAAAAAGGTATAAGTGATGGCATTTTATTGCAATCTTCACATTACTCTCACCTTCACCAGCTTTCAAACGCAGTGTCGAGCGCTGCAGAGAATTAGTCCGTCACTGAAAACCCAAATGTTTAGAATGTTCAAAGTTCCAACTTGACACAAATGGCTGCTGAATACCACAGCATATGGTCCCACTGTGGAACTCCTTCCACTTTCAGGTCCCACACACACATACACTCAGCCTCTGCAATGCCAGCAGATCCTAGGCTTTTATGAGCTGTAGCCCAGGTTGGGACATGGGCACCTCTGGACTACTGGGGAAACCTCCACCTTCCCAGGACGACTCCACTAGTGAGGCCACGACAGCAGCTCCTCCACGCCACGACAGCAGCTCCTCCACGCCACGACAGCAGCTCCTCCACGCCACGACAGCAGCTCCTCCACGGCTCACATCAGCAACTGGAGGTCTACCCTCTGCTCCCGCCATTGGGCTCAGGCCGCCCTAAACTCCTCAGATAAACCTACGACACCTCCACTGCAGTCTGCTTCTTGGAGATCACGCCAGCCAGGTCCATTCAACTACTTGCAAAAATCAGTCCAAAAACAAATACTATGGGTCTCCCCAAAAAGGGCTTGGGATTTTAACCCACCACCATGTGTACAATAGTAGACCCAGAGTAGCCAAGGAGGGTGGTTGGTGGAAATAAGGAGGACCCATGATTGCACAAAAACATTTACACTAGTTTAAAAGACAGAGAATCATCAATTAGAACATGATTAGAACTAATCAGTGAGACTGAAAGCATTAGGGAACTACACGCCAATTATCTAACTCACCATACCTGTCTTGAACCTGAGCAACCAGCTCTGTAGCAAACAATTAAGGTCTCCTAGTTTAGGAACACCTAAACTAGTAGATAGCTATGCATGGCAATGGAGTAGTGCACTTTATCCAACCACACATGTATATACCTTTAAGCATTTAAGATAATAACAACTTCATGATATGCATTTTAAAGACCTTTTAAAATGGTGATGAGGCCAGTCTAAGGCTGCCTCATCACAACAAATAAGACAGCTAGATCAATGGGTCGCGACCCAAATTTGTTTTGAAAGGAGTCTGAGGAAGAAAAAAAAATGTGTTTTACATATTTTTATGAAAGAATACTCTATTCTAAACTTCAATGAAGAACTTCAGGTAGAAACGGTGTAGAAATGATAATAAACCTACATTTTGAAAAAAAAAWTTTTTCTTCAATTGCAGAATTTTCAAGCTATTAGCAGTACTATTTGGGTCAATTTTGTGGTCTCAAACCACTGAGTTTATTAACATTGGGCAAAATTGTATTATTGACAATGAAAGAGGTGGGAGTGTTGTTCCCTTGTCATGTTAATTTCTAAATGTACTATCATTATAGCATTAAAATAGTTTTTGTAACGCTGGGCGTCGGGAAGCAAGTTCAGGGAGTGCATCATTTAATAAACAAATGAACAAAACAAGAAACACGAACAACGCACAGACAGGAAACAGAAACAATGACACCTGGGGAAGGAACCAAAGGGAGTGACATATAGGGCAGGTAATCAAGGAGGTGATGGTGACAGGTGTGCGCCATAACGAGCAGCCTGGTGACATAGAGGCAGGAGAGGGAGCACACGTGACATTTTTCCAGATTGTATTTTGCTGATAATTTTTTGCGATGCGAATATTGGGTTGCGACTGAGACAACCTGGTTCAATTTGGGTCCCGAGGATAAAACCCAGTTGAGAACCACTGAGCTAGATACACATTACTTCAAACCATAGCTAAACTAATAAAAACATTGCTATAGCAATACTCAATACCACAGTTTATTTTACCAGATTCACAACATTTTCCTTTCTTTTTGTGCCACCAGATGTTTGCATACTACTGGTAAAGTGAACAGGTTTAGCTAATACTGTATCATTATGGAACAATGTTATTTAAATTAAACAAATGGTTAGGGGGGAGAGGCTATATGGACACTCCTGGCCTGCAAAACGATGGCTTATGTCGCACTGCTGAGAGCCAAGTGAACCGAATCACACAGGGTTTTGACAGCTAAATCCCGGTGTGTTTGCCATTCATATGTTTGTATTTGCGTTAAGGATCCGCATTAGCTGCAGCCAAGGCAGCAGATACTCTTCCTGGAGTCCAGCAACATTAAGACAGTTATATACACTACCGGTCAAACGTTTTAGAACACACTCATTCAAGGGTTTTTCTTTATTTTTACTATTTTCTACATTGTAGAATAATAGTGAAGACATCAAAACTATGAAATAACACATATGGAGTCATGTAGTAACCCAAAAAGTGTTAAACAGCCTGGAGGTGTGTTGGGTCATTGTCCTGTTGAAAACAATTGATAGTCCCACTAAGCCCACACTAAGATGGGCTGGCGAATCGCTGCAGATTGCTGTGGTAGCCATGCTGGTTAAGTGTGCCTTGAATTCTAAATAAATCAGACAGTGTCACCAGCAAAGCACTCCCACACCAACACCCCCTTCTCCATGCTTTACTGTGGGAACCACACATGCAGAGATCATCCGTTCACCCACACCGCGTCTCACAAAGACACGGCGGTTGGAACCAAAAATCTCCAGTTTGGACTCCAGACCATAGGCCTGATTCACACAGTCTCCTCTGAACAGTTGATATTGAGATGAACATGAACTCTGTTAAGATTTTTTTGGCTGCATTTTTGATGCTGGTAACTCTAATGAACTTATCCTCTGCAGCAGAGGTAACTCTGGGTCTTCCATTCCTGTAGTGGTCCTCATGAGAGCCAGTTTCATCATAGTGCCTGATGGTTTTTGCAACTGCACTTGAAGAAACTTTCAAAGTTCTTGAAGTTTTCCGCATTGACTGACCTTCATGTCTTAAAGTAATGGTGGACTGTCATTTCTCTTTGCTTATTTGAGCTGTTCTTGACATAATATGGACTTGGTCTTTTACCAAATAGGGCTATCTTCTATATACCACAACACAACACAACTGATTGGCTCAAACACATTAAGAAGGAAAGAAATTCCACAAATGTAACTTTTAACAAAGCACACCTGTTAATTGAAATGCATTCCAGGTGACTACCTCATGGAGCTGGTTGAGAGAATGCCAAGATTGTGCAAAGCTGTCATCAATGCAAAGGGTGGCTATTTGAAGAATCTCAAATATAAAATATTTTATATTTGCTTACATTATATTTTGGTTACTACATGATTCTACAATGTTGAAAATAGTAAATATTAAGAAAAACCTTTGAATGAGTAGGTGTTCTAAAACTGTTGACCGGTAGTGTGCAACTTAAAATATTACGACATTACATTTACAATGGTGGTACTGGGCAGATGACACGCACCTCAGCACGCCCGCTCTGCAGCGCTCTCAATGCCAGCACCTCTCTCCGGAATCTTGCGTCGAACTCCTCACTCGACTCCCTGACTGGCTCCATGTGCCCCCCCCCCCCAATTTTTTTATTGGGCTTGCCTCTCGTGCTTGCTCCGTTGAGCTATCTCCTCGTATCGTCGCCGTTCCGCTTTCGCTGCCTCTATCTCCTCCTTAGGACGGCGATACTCCCCGGCCTGCGTCCAGGGTCCTTTTCCCTCCAGGATCTCCTCCCAAGTCCACTCCTCCTGTACACGCTGCTTGGTCCATTGTTGGTGGGATCTTCTGTCACGTTCGTCATAATGATGAGACCAAGGGGCAGCGTGAGTAGAGTTCCACATAATTTGAATAAACTGAAACTCACCTAACAAAACAAAATGTGTGGGCAGAACTGAAAAAGTGTGAAAAAGTGTGTGCGAGCAAGGAGGCCTACAAACCTGACTCAGTTACACCAGCTCTGTCAGGAGGAATGGGCCAAAATTCACCCAACTTATTGTGGGAAGCTTGTGGAAGGCTACCCGAAACGTTTTACCCAAGTTAAACAATTTAAAGGCAATACTACCAAATGCTAATTGAGTGTATGTAAACTCTGGGAATGTGATGAAAGAAATAAAAGCTGAAATAAATCATTCTCTCTACTATTATTCTGACATTTCACATTCTTAAAATAAAGTAGTGATCCTAACTGACCTAAAACAGATAATTTTTACTAGCATTAAATGTCAGGAATTGTGAAAAACTGAGTTTAAATGTATTTGGCTAAGGTGTATGTAAACTTCCGACTACAACTGTAGATAGCTAGCTAGGTTAGCTAAGAAAATATACAGTAATTCAACATTGGCTAGCAATAAAGATACTTATAAACAAGTCAAGGTTCCTACCCAGCAGCTGCTGAAATTATTATTCCACTTCACCGTCGCTTCAAAACTGAGCTTCATGTGTCTCACCTGACAGCATGAGGTTGGTGCCTGAAACAGACAATTTGAATCTACTGTAGGCATAAGCTATTACTGTAAAGAAATACAGTATGTTAGAGTAATTTTTACAGGAAGCATCCATTAACAGTTAATAACATTGTTTTTCAGCATTTTACCCAAAATGCAGTGCAAAATACAGCATTAGTGCTGTAATACACTTTTATGTTATTTTACTGTTGAAATTACAGAAAAGTG
The DNA here is from genome assembly GCF_002910315.2 of Salvelinus sp. IW2-2015. Taxonomy (NCBI): domain Eukaryota; kingdom Metazoa; phylum Chordata; class Actinopteri; order Salmoniformes; family Salmonidae; genus Salvelinus; species Salvelinus sp. IW2-2015. The sequence continues at coordinate 31,614,713 of NC_036856.1, forward strand.
TTACATTGTGGGATTGTCGGTGGTGTGTGCGGACGGAGATCTAGAGTGGATTATGTAATTTCATATTGGTGAGGAGCTGAATTGGCTGTCCCTTGCAATTTCGCTGCGGTAGGCTATTCCGGCATGGGGTTTATCAAGGTATTTTCTCTCTCTCTGCAGCAGCATCGGAATAGTAAGCTTACATAGCGGATCATGCAGGGGAATCTATTCTAAGTGGCATGTCGTGGAGCCTATATAGACTCATGGTGAATTTTAAATGGCTGTTAGTTCTTACAGAGGCAGGACAGGGTCATTGCTGCAGAAGGCTTCTGCTGTAGCCTATTGTGCATTCGGAATTTCAGAGGACAGTCATCCGCCATGGAGTTGAATTTAGCCGTCAGATAAAGACAAGTTGTGATGTTTTCAGTATGTCACTGTCAACATTCCTTTTCCAAGAGAAAGCCAGTACATTTTTGTGGGGGAGTGGTAGGGCTTGGCTTCGGACTGAGTGAGTAGGCAAGCAGCATCAGTGTACTGGCATCGATACCGGCACACGCACAGCTGCTGAATTCCTCCCTCGCTCTCTCCTCGCCCCTCGCTATTCCCCATGCCTCCCTCTTGTCGCTGCCCTTCCTTCTTTATATCCCAACCCGCTGGTTGCTATGCACCTGTCATTCCTTCTCCTACCCCGGCCTCCATTCACCACATGAAACCCGACTCGAGACAAGTCTCTCTTAAGATGTAGTTATGCAGCATGCTGCCATTTTACATAGTTATCTCCCCAGGCACCGTTTACTCATGGATGGCCTTTTTGGGTGGTTTCACTATATTTCATGGTATTTAACCATACTCATCAAGCAGTTAGTAGCCAATTGAGCCATTCACAATCATATATGCCAAGAGGCTATGCTTCTGCACCATCCCCGCCCTGGCAGTCCAACATTCGATCCAGTGAGTGAAGCAGAGAAAGAGGGAGAGGGTCGGGGTGGGGCGGCGATACGCCGGGGCTCGTGTGTTTCACCAAAACATGCAGTGGGTAAAATATTTATATCTCCCCGTTCAGTCAGGGCTCTTGGACCGCAATGCCTGTCTGCCTATCTGCATGTCTGTCTGTCTGCTTGTCTGTCTGCCTATTTGTCTATCTGCTTGTCTGTCTGCTTGTCTGTCTGCCTGTCTGTCTGTCTGTCTGTCTGTCTGCCTATTTGCTTGTCTGTCTGCCTGTCTGTCTGCCTATCTGCTTGTCTGCCTGTCCTGCATATGCTGTCTATCTGCCTGTCTGTCTGCCTGTCTGCCTATCTGCTTGTCTGTCCTGCTTGTCTGCCTGTATGTCTGTCTGTCTGCCTATTTGCTTGTTCTGCTGTCTGCCTGTCTGCTTATCTGCTTGTCTGG
>NC_036856.1:31616105-31662149 GCF_002910315.2 Salvelinus sp. IW2-2015
TACACACCACCCACATCCAGATCTAGATTTCACACGACCAGTACTCAGGACAAGGAGCAGGAGCATGACGAGCATGATCATCTGAACCCACACCACCATCCAGACAGTACAGACACGACACGATCAGAACAGAACAGCTACACGTACAATCCACAAGAGGCAGCGAAGCAGAGCGCACAGCCAGTTATACACAAGGAACACTAGCTCAAGGCACAAATCACTCACATAAGCGCTGGGTCAAATTTGCAGATCTCCTAACCCCTGCCTCCAAAGGCCGACATGCATATCTACTCCAAGACTCATCATCCACGTCTCTGAAGCAGAGGGCATGTTTACCCACACACCACATACCTCACGTGTATCAAGTCTAGTGCTCCAATACCACCACACCACACTCTCAGCAGAGGGCATGTCTACACCCTCTCTGCTTCTCTCTACCCCTCAGCACGAAGGGCATGTCTACATCACCACACTCTTCACATCTACTACACACTACACACACACAACATCTCACCAGAGGGCAGTCACACCACACACATCACATCACACATCACAACACTATCACTCACAACTACCTATCGTCTGCAGAGACACGAGCATCAGCTAATCCACTAAACGAACACCGCCGATCACATACTCGTCACATGTCTACACACACCACACCACGATATTCATAAGCCCAGGGAGGCGAAGCGAGAGCGACTCCCCCCCCTTCGCTCCACTTCGCAAGACACATAGGAGACAGCACGAGGGCATGTCTATCCCCCTTCCATCCATCATGAGCCGATCTCAGAGAGCGTATGATCTAACCGTCGCCCTCTCTTCGTCCACTGGCACATGTCTCAAGTCCTCCCTTCCCCTAGCAGCCTGCTAGCTCTCAGCAAGAGGCGCACAAACGTAATTCACTTCTTGGTCTCCACCGTCTACTAGCGTATAAGCGCTGAGTATCCACCTACAGCAGTAGAGAGGCACACTATCTCTACACACTGACACTAACGCACTCGCGCATCACTACCATAATATCTGTCTCTCTCTCTACCTCTCAGGCAGAGGGCATGTCTACACCCTCCCCAACAACGATTTCTCTATCACACCATCCTCCAGAGGGCAAGCTCACCCCTACCTCTCCTTCTTCTTATGCACCTTTCTCAGCCATGATGTGAGGCATCCATCTACATGCGTCCCGAGCTCTCCCACCTATCTCGCGAACCTGAATCTCAGCAGAGGGCATGATGCGTAAACCTCTTTCTCTCTCTCTAATCCCTCTCATCAATGAGCAGCCTGTCTGCAGCAGACGCGGCCATATAGTATCACCTCACTCATCCATCTCTCATCTACCTCTTCAGCAGAGGGCCAATGTACTTAAACCTGTACCCGTCTTCACTGCTTTCTAACTAACAACTGCGTTCAGATAGAGATAAGACATGTCTTATCGACCCCTCTCTATCTTCTACCTCATCCACACCGTCTCAGCACAAGGCATGTCTCAGGCTCCGCAGTCACACAAATCCTTCCTACAACCCTACAAACCTCGAGCGTAGGAGGCGACGATACCTTAAAACAGCCCTCCCAGACCTCCTTCTCTCTACCTCTCAGCAGAGGGCATGTCTACCCCCCTAGGCTGCCTATATGCGCGACTCAGTACCCAGCACAGGAAGGCACGAAGTAGTCACTGAGCCCCCCCTAAGATCTTCTCCGTAGCGCATCACAGAGCCAGAGAGAGTAGGGCACGATGCATACAGGCAGAACCCACACCGTCAGATACGGCCAGACCAGGCAGCCTATCCATTGTCTGCACCACAAATCACGGTCGTCATAGCCGAGCACACAAGGAAAGTGAGCCAGGCAATAGACCACAACGCATGACCCATCTCCTTCTCCACTAAGCAAGAAGAGAGTAACACGCCAGAGGACGACAGCAGATCTACCACGCAATCCAGCACTCTCTCTACTACGGCTCTGCAGACGAGGGCGAGATGTACTACACAGCCACGATAGGCAGACCAGACCAAGGCAGACCTAGGAGCCACCTTAGAAAAGCGTCTCTACCAGACTCACGAGCACACCAGAGGACAGACAATCAAGCCGCGACCTCCAGACTCATCTCATAAGACCAGATCCAACACCAGAGGAGCTATAGACATACAATAGGCCCCTCTCCTTCTCTCTACCTCTCAACAGAACAACCCAAGGGTACACATGTACTCACCAGACCATGCACACATCATCTCTCGTACAGACTAGGCCAGAACAGGCATTCTTGGCGGAGCGGAGCGTGCCACAAGCACCCTCTGTACCGCGCACTACACGGAGAGACTATAAATTCACTGAACCAGCACGAGCGAGTCAGTCGCTCTCTATCCCTCGTGAAACCCTCCCGTAGTCTCTTCCTCACCGGCGTACTCAGAGGCCCGAGGCACGCCCATGTCCTCCCCTCTCATTTCTCTCTACCTCTCCTGCAGCCCCGGCATATCCCCATCTCCCCCTCTCCTTCTTCTCTCTCTTCGCTCTATCACCCTCCACTGGATTCTACACTGAGTGCAGAGGGCTATGTTCTGAACACCGCGCGCGCCCAAGCCGTCTGCTCTCTAGGCACTTCGAGCAGAGGGGCATGTCTACCCCCTCTCATTTCTCTACCTCTCTGCAGAGGGCATGTCACCCCCTCTCCTTCTCTCTACCTCAAGCAGAAGGGCATGTCCTAACCCCCTCTCATCTCTCTAAACCCTCTCTGCTAGCCGAGGGCATGTGCAAAAGCACATCAACCCTTTGGCAATATATGAATTTGAATTCCTCTATTGCCTCATCTATATCGCCCTTGCATGAGCTAGAAGGGTATATCCTACACTACCATTTCAAAATATAGGACAAAACCACTCCTCTCACTCAATACATGCGGACAGCGCGAGATAATGGTACGTAAACCACGGTGCCTCTGGCGTACAATAACCTATTCTAAACATGGCCTAGCCATTTCCTGCGTACCATAACTACATCTTCTAACACGAGAAGACCTAGAGCGTGCAATCCGGCGGATTTCATGTCTGGCCGAATGGCAGGCCCCGTGGCTTAGCGACAGCACTACGAGAGCAGACAGGAGTGGGAAGAGGCAACCAAGTCTGGTGGAAATCTATAAACGCAAGCGAAGGGCAGCGACAAGAAGCAGGGCCTCACGTGCGGAATATTCGTCGGAATCGGTGGCGACGTCGAGCATGAGCACGAGGAGAGGAGGAGCTCACAGGCAGTCCTGAGTGCGTGCTGCCCCGCTGTACTCCGCGCTACTCCACGTTACCCCACTGAGCTGCTTGCCTACTCACCTCAGTCCGAATGCCAAGCCCCTAACCACAGGGCCACCTGGTCTCACATAAAATGTACACCATGGCCTCTCCTCTCTCTCGGATAAATCTCTGCACACTTGAACACTGCGACTATCTAGCTCAGAGAGGCAATGATATATCCAACAACTACCTTATCCTGCACCCGCGCCTCTAAATTCTCACATCTCTCACCATGGCGGATGACTCGCTCCTCTCTCAGCAGAGGGCATTGAGATCACATTTCGACCATCGCCACAACTAGCTACATAGCAGAAGCCCTTCTGTACGCCCAAGACCCACCCTGTCCTGCTCTGTCAGAACTCTATAGCCAGCCAGAGTGGAAAATTCACCATGAGGCTGACATGATTTACTAGGCCCTCAACGCACCATGCCCTACTTTAGCGACATACTGTACTTTCCTCTACCCATGATCTCTGCGCAAGTGTAAGACTTACTGCAATTCTACCCCCATGCTCGCTTCCTTGCACACGTAAGCATGCAGAAAATACCCCTCATCTTAGACCTAAGAAGGCACTCGTCCTCAATACCCCCCTCTCGCGTTGAACTCACTGAGCCTACCCAGTATCTGCAGAGGGCAATGTCTACCCCCTCTAACTTCTCCTGCGCCTAGCGAAATTGCCATAGGTCATCCTGCTAGACCGTCACACAGCTAAATATTACCCGGAGGCAGGCACGGAAGAGAGAGATCCCCTTGCCAATCCTCTCTCCGCTCTGCCTGCGTGCTAGGCTCCATTTCCACGGCATCGCGGGGTTTCACTCCCAGGCAGGTATGGTCAATCTCTGCTCTTCTCTCTGCAGCCAGCACTCGGAAATAGTAAGCCTTACATACGGCGATCTGCACACGGGCGAATCTCAGTTCTAAGTGCGTATGTCGTGGAGCCTAGATAGGAACCATGGTGAATTCTTATACAACTATGAGGCGCTAATTCTGTACTCAGTAAGGCACCAGCACAGCGGGTCATTTGTCTCTCCTCGCTCACGAAAGGCTTCTCTCCTGCTGACAAGGACCTGATTGGGGCACAATGCATTTCGCTGAACATCTCCCAAGAGGACAGATTCCCATCTTTCTCCGCGCCCTAAATGGAGGCGCAATTTAGCCTCCGTCCAGGACAGATGAAGAGGCACAAGTGTTGTCTGGACATATCTCGCCTCTCTCCAGTCCGTTCTACTCGTCTATCCAACATCCTCTTTCCAAGAGAATACTCGCCATGAGGGAATGTCCTACCTCTCTTCTTTTCGTGGCGGGAGTGGCTTAGGCTCTCCTTATCGCGCTTCGGACCTGAGTGAGTAGGCTGCAGCCGACAGGACTACACGTGTACTCCGGCCAACCCCCGCGCGAACCTCCTTCTTCTCGAGCGCGCGTCCACTAGCCCACCGGAGGGCATGTCCCACAGCTGCGACCTCCCCTCCCCTCGCTCTCTCTCCTCGCCCCCTCGCTATCTCCCCATTAGATCCACTCTCGTTCCGCTCTGCCCAATATGAGTGGCACTGTCCTTTAATACTCCCCCCAACCGCTGCGTCCTGCCTTCGATCGTCATACCCTCTGTCATTTCCCTTCTCAGCCAGAAGCGGGCATGTCTCCCCCTCTCCGCGCTCTCATTCACCACCACGACTACCCGCTACTACCGAGACCCACACCTCTCCTTCGAGATGTCAGTTATGTCACATGCTTGTCCCTGACTATGAGGTTAGCATAATGTTCTATACCTCTCCTCCTCAGGTCCAACGCTTTTACCTCCCACTCGAGATCCGGCCTTTTCTCAGCAGAGTGCGATAAAGTCTATAAATACCCCCTTCTCCTTCTCCTCACAATGCCATTCTTGCTAGCCCAATAGCTCATGCTGCTAATGACCAGCCTCAGTTACCTCTCATCACTCTGAGTCTCCTAATCTCCAAACAATTCAATCTACGTCAGGCAGAGGCATGGGTCTACCTACCCCTCCGGCCATCCCAATCCCCCTCCCTGTCCTGTGTCTATCTTCACCAACATTCGACTCTCCACGTGAGTGACAAGCAGAAAAAGGGCAAGGGACGATAAGGTCGGCGGCTGCGCGGCTCGGTCAATATCCGCCGCGGTTCTCGAGTCCTGTGTTTCACCCTAATACATCAGCACCGAGGATGGGGTAAGCATGATATTTTACTTAATCCTCCCGGTTCAGCTCTCAGGCGATCTTCTCTTTCGGCACCGACAATGCCCTGCTCTTGTCCTAGCCATGCAGAGCTGAGTGCTGTGGCACTGTTGCGACTCTGTCCCTCCCTCCCTCCCCTTCTCTTCCTCACCTGCCTCATTCTTGTCTCCTAGACATGCTGACTTGGCATGTACTACCCCCTCCTCGCTCTTGCTTCGTTCTGTCTGTCCCTGTCTTCTAGTCTGCTCTGTCTGTCTGCTGCCCTATCTCAGCATTGACGTGGGCTCATTCTGCGTTCTGTCGTATCCTGCCTCACCCTGCTTCGTCTGCCTTGTCCTGACCTATTCTCTGTCTTATCCTGCCTGAGTCCTCTCTGGCCTGTCTGCCTATCTCGTGCAGTAGTGGCATGTTCTGATAGCTCCTGTAATGCTCCTCTCTGCTTCCTCGTCCCTCATTGTCTAGTCTCGCCCTGTCTGTCTCTCTGCACTGCAGGCCAGAGGTCACTGCGCTTCTGTACTGCACTGTCTGAGCCCTATTCTCCCTTTCTTCCTGTCTGTTCCCCTATATCTCTGTCTGGCCTGTCTGTCCTGCGTCTGCTCTCCTTGGGTCGTACGGACGGGCCTGATTATTTCTACTGTACAGCGCGCTCTAGTCTGCGCGTGCCGTTTCTCACTGGCTGGGTAGGGATGGTAACCATAGCATGTCATATTTATAATTCAAACCATGTTGTTACATAAGGTACATTTTAGAGCAGTATGAGTATTTGGCTACGCCACATGGCCCCTTTTAAAAAGAGATTCCTACATTTCCAATGGGATCCACATGCGATGAATGGAGAAGGATGCTAAACGAAGAGTGTGATCGAAGAATGCCTTTGGCTCGCACTCTACATCCCTTTGGAGCCAGGTCTCCTGAGCGTAAGAGAGTTAGACATGGTCGGAGAGGACCGCTCCCTCTCGCACTTCTCTCTACCGTTCCTTTCAGCAATGGCCAGGAGGCGCAAAAATCTGAAATCTTACTCACATCACTGCCGTTCGACTGTCACAGACACTTAAAATAACTCCGTTCGTATTTAGGATTCCAGGCAGCCAGTAGATCCTATGCGTGAACGGCAAGCCAGACGAACACGTCTACACTGTAATCGGCAGACACACTGCACCCAGCTTTATCAGTCAATTCCGACAACCGTGTTAGCCCTCTTTTCTTGCCGATGCACATCAGTGCGTGTAGCAAGGGGCAGCGTTCCCACTCTCACCTTCTCTGTCTATATCTCTGTTTGTGTGTGTGTGTTGTGTGTTCCTTCGTACGCGTCTAGAGTGTCGGTCTGGTCTTTACGCGCTCCCTCATCCTTCTCTTGCGACTCCGTGTGTCTCTTGTCATGGAGAGGGTGCTATGATTGTGATTAGCCGTGCCCTCGCCTTTCTGTTGCTTACCTCTCAGTCAGTGAGTGGCGTGGTCTACCTGTGTGTGATGTGTCCGCGTGCCTGTCGCTTTGTGCTCTTCGTTAGTGTCTCGTTGTTGACTCTGCACCTATGGTGGAGCAATTGCCCGTCTACCCTGAGTCCGAGTCTTGCACCTTGAGTTCCCTCGTCTGCGTCCCGAGCCCTCTGGAGCCAGTGGTCTGAAATCCAACCCAGGCCTTATTGGCCTGTATAACTCTGTCTACTATGTTATTTGAGAGCCATGTCTGCTCATGCCTCTCGTCTGTCTGTCTCGCCCTGTCCTGTTTCGTCTCTCTCTCCTGTCTATGTCTGTCGTGTCTGTCTGCTCTGCTACGAGGGCGTCCTGATCCTGTTTCTGATCTGTCTGCGTCTGTCCGTCGTCCGTCGTCTGCACGTTCTTGTCTGTCTGTCCGCTTCTCTGACTGACTGCCTCTGTCTGTCTGTTCGTCCTGCATGCATGGCTGTCGAATGCGTCTTCATGCTCTGTCTCGCGTCGTCCTCTCTCTATTGTCTGTCTGTCTCACCGCGTCGTCTATCAGTCTTCTGTCTGTCTGTCTGTCTTCTGTCTGTCGCGTCGTCTGTCTGTCTGTCTGTCCTGTCTCTTCTGCGAGCTGAGGCGTGTCCATGGTCTCTGATCTCCGGTCCTGCTCTTTCCTGACTTCTCCTGTCGACTGCCTGATCTGTCTGTCTCGTTCCCAGCAGCATGGTCTGTATGTCCGTTCGCGTATCTTCCTGCCTCCTCCTTGTCCTCTTCTGCTCCTGTCGCCAGTCGAGTCTGTCCCGTCTTCTGTCGTCCTGTAATGTCCTGTCTGTCCTTCGTCTGTCGCTGTCTGTCTCTGCGCCACTGTCTGTCTGTCACTGTCTGATGCAGTGCGTCTGCGCATGCTCCGTCTGTCAGTCTCGCTCTGTCTGTCTGTCGTCTCCCTTCGTCTGTCTTCTGTCGTTCCTGTCTGTTCTCCCTCCTGTCTCTCTCCATGACTGCTCGTCCTCGCCTCAGGTGCGGGCGCTGAGTTCGTTGTCTCCTGTTACTGCTTCTGTCTCTGCTCTTCTTCTGCTCCTCTTGTCTGCTCGTTCTCGTCTAGGTCCTAGTCTGTCTTCTCTGTCCCCTAGTCTGTCCTGTCTGTCTGGTCCAGCATGCCTGTCTTCCTTGGGTGAGCCTCCCTGCTTACACCTTCTCCTGATCATCCACTACCATAGTGCGCTAAAAGTACTGACCCTCTAATGCTCGCATAGCACCGAGCATCCCGCGACACAACCACCGTCCATTAACCACGGCACAGCCAAACTGAATTACAACCCAGAGCAATAATAACCCGCCTGCGATATCTTAAACAACCATAAAATGTGCCTCACACTGTCAGACCTCCCGTCGAGGATAAGGAGCAGATAGATTGCTCACCCTCAGACAGGAATGCGCGCAAGTGGTCTACCCCTATTCCACTTATACTCTCGTCTTCATGTAAACGAACAGAGCGCGTGGAGCTCTTTTCGTCGCAGGGCGTGCCAGTCATACCCTCAATTGCTCCATGCCATTTATCTTGCCTCTACAACTATATATTACTCAATGACCAGAGAGAGAGTCATAAGAGACCATGATACCACTTTAGTGAATTGTACCCATGGACATTGGGCGAATAACCTAATACTGTAGTGCTGCTTATTTGGGACGCAACCTAGGTATTATGGATAGAGTAGGGACAGTAGAGTAAGTATAGTAGGACGGGAGAGAGTTCAGAGTAGGATGGAGAGAGTTAATAGGATGGAGAGTATGTTAAGTAGGATGGAAAGAAAGGGATAGAAAAGCAAGAGGAATAATGTAGGTTAATCCTTTTCATTTAGCCAAATTAATCATCTGACATCCTGATAATTGTGAATAATGAATGCTTCAGGGTGTTGTTGTACCTTGAACCAGTCATGCGGGCAATAAACTGGTTGAATTTGCAGTCTCATGCGCGGAGATTGGGCCATTGACTGACCATTGACGGCTAGAGTGGGGATGGAGGGAGAGACGAGGGATGGAAGGAGTTATTGATTGATAGAGGGATGGAATGGGAGCTGACATGTCTATTAACTGGCATTGACTGTCAGCGAGATGGAGATAGAGGGAGCGATGGGAGAAAGGGTGAGAGAGGAGGAGAAAGAGCTTTCTCAGTTGTACAATAGGGATAGTGTGTAAATGTGTTTGTATGAAATGCTTTCTTGGAGATCCTTTAACATTGTGTGTTATTGTGGGGGGGGACGGGGGGGGGTTGCCGGTGGAAGGAAGACCTGCAGTAACAGAGGGGTGTGTGTGTTGCAGGACTGAGAAGTGAAATGGGAATACTTGAAAGACAGAGCAATATGGAATTGAGGCGTGAATGAATGGTCCCCACGGTTTCAGCACTGAGGATATCTGGCTGTTGAGTGGTACCTCCTTGCTAACTGGCAGCACCTATCAGAGATCACACACTGTGCCCAAAGCAACTTGTGGACTGGTTTCACAGGCCTCGTCTCAAGTGTGTGTTGTGGGGTTGCTGTGTGTGTGTGTGTGTGTGTTGTGTGTGTGTGTGTGTGTGTTGTGTGGTGTGTGTGTGTGTGTGTGTGTGTGTGTGTTGCTGTGCTTGTGTTGTGTGTGTGTGTGTGGTGTGTGTGTGTTGTGTGTGTGTGAGATTTATACGGCGGGTGTTCTCTTGGTGTCAGATGAAGCGAGAGGAGATGGTTTGTGTGAAGTTTGGGGGAGGAGAAAAGAGGGAGGCACATCATCGACCCCCGTGTTGCTCAATCCCTCCATTTTGAATATCCCCCTCTCCCCCTCTCCCTTCCTCTTCCCTCCTCCCCTATCCCCTTCTCACACAATGTGTGTCCCTTTAAACTGCAGCAGAATTCATTCATCCTCACAAACTCTATTCTCTGCATCGCCCCCCCTGCTGCTCCTTCCCTCTCTCCCCCTTACCTGCCTCTCTTCACCTCCACTTCCCCATCCTGCCTCCTCCCTCTCCCTCCTGCCTTCCATTCCCTCTGCCTCCTCCCTCTCCCCTCCTCCTCTCTCCCTCGCTCCTCCCTCCTCCCACCTCTCCCTCTCACTCACTGCTCCTCGCCCCCTACCTCTGCTCCCCCATACCCCTCCTCCCCCTGCATCTCCCTCCCTCCCCCCTATCCCTGCCTCCTCCCTCCCACTACTCCTCCCCCTGCATCCTCCCTCTCCTCCCCCTTACCCTGCTCTCCTCCTCTCCCACTACCTCCTCCCCCTGCATCACTCCCTCCTCCTCCCCTTTACCCTGCCTCCTCCCATCTCCACTAAACTCCTCCCCTTACCCTGCCTCATCCCTTCCCCTGCCTCCTCTGCCCGCTCCCTCATCTCCCCCTGCCTCCTCTCTCTCTCCACCTGCCTCCTCCCTCTCTCCACCTGCCTCCTCCCTCTCCCCTTGCCTCATCCCTCTCCTCCCCCTTACCCTGCCTCCTCCCTCCCCCTGCCTCCTCTCTCTCTCCCTGCCTTCTCTCTCTCCCCCCATGCTCCTCTCTCTCTCCCCCGCCTCCTCCTGCTTCCACCTGCCTCCTCCCTCCTCCCTTGCCTCCTCCCTCTCTCCACCTGCCTGCTCCCTCCCCCTGTCTCCCTCCCTCTCCCCACCTGCCTCCTCCTTCTCCCCTGCCTCTCTCCCTCTCCTCCCCCTTTACCTCCCTGCTCCCTCTCCTCCCCTTACCCTGCCCCCCCATGTCTCTATTGAGATGTCAGAAAGCTCCGGAAACTGGATTCTGCGTGTGGCTCTAGTGTCTTCTGCCGCTCCTCTCCTCGTCTCTCCTCACTCTGTCCGTCCATACCTCCCTCCATATGTAGCCAGCATAGACCCAACAGCTCCTCCCGTTTGAGCCTCCTCAATATCTCTCCTTCAATTTCTCCCTCTCAATTCAATTCAAAGGGCTTTATTGGCATGGGAAGCATATGTTCAAATAAAATAAAATATATTTACATCGCCAAAGCAAGTGAAATGGATAATAAACAAAAGTGAAATAACAATCAAAAATTAACAGTAAACGTTACACTCACAAAAGTTCCAAAGTAATAAAGACATTTCAAATGTCATATTATGGCTATGTACAGTGTTGTAACGATGTGAAAATACTTAAAACACAAAAGGGGAAAATAAACAGAAATATGGGTTGTATTTACAATGGTGTTTGTTCTTCACTAGTTTACCTTTTCTTGTGCCAACAGGTCACAAATGTTGCTGCTGTGATGGCACACTGTGGTATTTCACCCAATAGATATGGGAGTTTATCAAAATTGGATTTGTTTTCTGAGGGAAATATGTGTCTCTAATATGGTCATACATTTGGTAGGTTAGGAAGTGCAGCTCAGTTTCCACTCTCTCCCACTCTCTCTTTTTCTCCCTCAATCATTTTCTTTACTTGTTCTCCCTTGCCTGTTCTCTTTTTATCACTGTCTTTATCATTTTCCCAACTTCCCTATTTCACTCCTTCTCTCCCTCCTCCCAACCCCCGTTTTCATCCTCCTGCTCTCTCTGTGTCCTGTTTCTGTTCTCTGTGTCATTGTGWGTGTGCCATTGTCACAGTGTGGTTGGTGTCTTTTGGAATGGATGAGGATTAGGGGGACAAATCCTTTATATTTGTAGGACTTCAGGAGTGTTTTAAGTAGGTTTTATTGGTGTACCGTCTATTTACTAGTACAATCTAGGCCTATATATTGACTTTGCCATACAGTTGGCTATACATGATCATAGGGCCAAGGCCTAAATAGTCTATTTTATATAAAATATGTTTGTTAAATTAAAAATTTTGCCTGTCATTTCATACAGGTTTATTTTGTAAGCAGCGACCAGTAGTTTTCTGTGTGAGGGAAAATATATCCACTGACTCCTGCCCCTTCTAGAGCAGCCGGCCAACTACAGAATGATTTACTATGGCTCTGGCATGGTGATTGAGGCAGCCTGATGCCGCTGAGTGTCCACTCCACCCACTGCTTCAGAACGGCCCATAAAGACAGAGAAACTAAAGAGAGACCACAGGGAGAAGGATGATAGACCCATTCTCTGGTCTCTGCGGCCAGCCCAGCATGTTGAGATGAGGAAGATTCTTCCCACTTTGCATGATAGTAGAGGGAGTTACTCTAGAATTTAAAATGCTCTCTCAGCTAAACTAGAATCAATACTACAGAGGTTGCAATCACACAGAATTCTGTTTTTCACACATTAAATGAAAGAACAAATATTTTGCTGCCTTTTGTAAACGCAGATCTAAAATGCTTGTTATTTTATTTGCTGCTTGGGTTCACTCACGGTTTGCTCCAAATCATGAACGTAATTGCACTTATGCACTCGAATGAGAAATCTTTGCTGTCGTCTTGACCAATAAGATTCTAGCATTCACGAACAGCGCTTAAGACAGTGCTCTGACTGATGTTTACCGGTAGTTCATTTGGGAATGAAGCTAGCTAGCCACATTCTATCTAGCTTCAAACTATAGTTGCCTTATAACTCTTTTGAAGCAAAAGCCTTACCGTTGACTTTCAAAATAAAAACGCGGGTGAAAAGGTTTAAAACACAGATTTTTTTTAATGGTCTGAAAATGCATATTTCTGAACGCTAATATGACCCCCTCTGATTACACCACCTTCCTCTGGTATTATTTTAATCTCTCTCTGTCTCATGCTCTCTTTTTGTTGTTCCCTCCCTTCCCTCAGTCTCCCTCCTGCTCCCCCTGAGCTCACTCTTGCCGTCATGAGAGAGAGAGAAAGGAGAATCGTAGCCGTAATGCTGAGGTGACATTGGCACGCACTACGCTCTTCAACTCTTGATGGTTGCTAGGCAGCGCCAGTTAACCATTCTCCTGTCAGTTCTAAACTTTGCAAGGCATGTCACTTCTCCCGTCTCTTCACATAGCTCACCACTAAGCATGCACTGTTTTGTTAACCACAACTGGATGGATTCATAAAGAATTACTGTGGGAATAAATATAACTGAGGGACGAAAATATTGGAATAAAGTAGGCTAATGCAATTGAAGGCTTGTATCAAATTGTTGCTTACTGAAACTCCCAAAGTCTTCCAATCGTTGTAATAGAATTGAAGCAATAGCCTACCTGCATGTGGTCACCTAGATGATCATTTCAGCACCGTTTGGATTGTGAAAGCTCTATCGTGCTGCTTGGAGACAAGCGTGGGGACTCGTCTTGATAAATCAATCAATATCAGATGTTTGTTTTCAGTTCATCTCCAGTTGGATATTGGTTAGGTTCCAATTGGTTAGGTTCCAATTATGCTCAGGAAATGTTAGCTAACTTGAGATGAGTGCTGCTCATGATCATCTTGTCTAGTTGTCTCATTTATTACAGCATTTTGCCATGCTATGTAGTTTAATGTGGATTATTTTGCTCTTCACTTAGTAGCCTAGGACTACTCCCGACCAGAAGCCGGTGACTTCATCGACTGTCTCAGTCAATGTGATTTTGTTTCACTGAATCTCCATCTGTGTAGGCTATTTGTGACCGACCGGCTCGATTCGGTCTTAATTAGCAACAACAATTGTGTTTTTTTACATTGGATCAAAGTAGGGATATCATACACTACAGTTGAGGAACACTGGGGGAAAGCAAGTCATTCTGCTTTGAAAGTTGATGAACTTATAACCCCACTTTTGAGAAAATGGCCCTTGAATCTATTGGTACACCTACTGGACAGCTCTTCTTTGTCTAGACCCATTCAGCATCGTTCACAAGCCTTAGCCCCACCCACCTCTTTAAGGATTCACATGTGAGGCCATGTGCTAAACAGTGAGTACAGTAGTGTAGTAAACAACCAAAGATTAAGACTAAAGGCTGGTTTATACTGTGTTTATCGACATGTCTGTATACAGTTGTCGCAGTGACATCATGAACATTCTATTGTCGTCCGACATCGAATTTGTCGCTGTCGTTATGAAAAAGTATTAACAGCAGCCCGGTGGTCCAAAATATCATAACTGATGTATTTTAACACAAAAAAAACCCATCCTTTTAAAAAGGAATTTATTATATGTCCATCTATATGTCAAACCAGGCAACTAAAAGCCCCAGTTATAGCACATTTTTGGTTAGCAATGAAAATCCTGGAGAATTCATGGCGTGTGTATCACTGCTTGTGTGTCAGTGGGCCATTACCAGAGGAGAAGAGAGAGAGAGAGAGAGAGAGAGAGGGAGAGGGAGAGGGAGAGAGAGAGAGAGAGAGAGAGAGAGAGAGAGAGAGACATTTGTGCAGCAGGTAATATAATGACACAACAGACTAACTAGAAAACCAGCCAAACTACACGTCTATTTTGAATTGGCTATCTCGCTAGTTAACTATTTAGCTATTAGAATGAATTAATGGCATTATGTCCAATGTCCTAAAATAACTTTCCACCGTAGAACCGCAAATGGCCAACACACAGTTGATTTGGGTGCACAGTTGGCGAAAACAATGCTGTATACTTGATCCATGGTTCATTGAATAATGGAATTATTTTATAAAGACATAAAAAGTATTTGGCTGTAATTGTAATGTTGCAGGGAGGCCAACCCTCCTCCTGGAGAGTCCATGAATGCTACTGGGTGTGCAGGCTTTTTCTCCAGCCCTGCTCGAACACACCACATTGTAAAAAAAAGCAGCTGCTCAACAGGACCTTGATAAACTGTCTCTGGTGCGTTTGAGCAGGGTTGGATAAAAAGCCTGCACACCCAGTAGCATTCATGGACTCTCCAGGAGGAGGGTTGGCCTCCCTGCAACATTACAATTACAGCCAAATACTTTTTTAGCCGTCATACCGCTCAGGAAAGAGACGCGTTCTGTCTCCTAGAGATGAACGTACTTTGGTGTGAAAAGTGCAAATCAATCCCAGAACAACAGCAAAGGACCTTGTCAAGATTCTGGAGGAAACAGGTACAAAACTATCTATATCCACAGTAAAACGAGTCCTATATCAACAGAACCTGAAAGGCCGCTCAGCAAGGAAGAAGCCACTGCTCCAAAACCGCCATAAAAAAGCCAGACTACGGTTTGCAACTGCACATGGGGACAAAGATCGTACTTTTTGGAGAAATGTCCCGGGTCTGATGAAAAAAAATAGAGCTGTTTGGCATAAATGACCATCATTATGTTTGGAGGACGAAGGGGGGGCTTGCCAGCTGAAGAACACCATCCCAACCGTGAATCCGGGGGTGGCAGCACATCATGTTGTGGGGGTGCTTTGGCTGGCAGGAGGGACTGGTGCAGCTTCACAAAATAGATGACATCATGAGGTAAGAAAATTGTTGTGGATTATATTGAAGCAACATCTCAAGACACAGTCAGGAAGTTTAAAGCTTGGTCGCAAATGGGTTCTTCAAAATGGACAGTGACCCCAAGCATACTTCCAATAGTATGTGGCAAAATGGCTTAAGGACACAACAAAGTCAAGGTATTGGAGTGGCCATCAGCAAAGCCCTGACCTCAATCCTATAGAACATTTTGTGGCAGAACTGAAAAAAAGGCGTGTGCGAGCAAGGAGGCCTACAAACCTGACTCAGTTACACCAGCTCTGTGAGGAGGAATGGGCGCAAAATTCACCACAACTTATTGTGGAAGCTTGTGGAAGGCTACACAAAACGTTTGACCCAAGTCATATACTATTTAAAGGGCAAATTGCTAACCAATACTAATTGAGTGTATGCAAACTTCTGACCCACTGGGAATGTGATGAAAGAAAATAAAAGCTGAAATAAATAATTCTCTCTACTATTATTTCTGACATTCACATTTCTTAATTTTTTTAATGTATTATTTTTTTTATTATCCTTTATTTAACCAGGTAGGCAAATTGAGAAACGTTCTTCATTTACAATTGCGACCTGGCCAAGATAAAGCAAAGCAGTTCGACACATACAACAACCACTAGTTCACATGGAGTAAAACAAACATACAGTCAATAATACAGTGAAAAATAAGTCTATATATACAATGTGAGCAAGTGAGGTTGAGATAAAGGAGGTGAGGCAAAAACAAATAATATAAAATATATATATAAATAAATAAAAATATAAAAAGGCCATGGTGGCGAAGTAAATTACAATATAGCAAGTAAAAAAAAACACTGGAATGGTTGGTTTGCAGTGGAAGAAAGTGTAAAGTAGAGATAGACAATAATGGGGTGCAAAAGGAGCAAATAAATAAATAATACAGTAGGTAAAGAGGTAGTTGTTTTGGCTAAATATAGATGGGCTATGTACAGGTGCAGTAATCTATGAGCTGCTCTGACAGCTGGTGCTTAAAGCTAGTGAGGGAGATAAGTGTTTCCGTAGTTTCAGAGATTTTTGTAGTTCGTTCCAGTCATTGGCAGCAGAGAACTGGAAGGAGAGGGGCCAAAGGAAGAATTGGTTTTGGGGGTGACCAGAGAGATATACCTGCTGGAGCGCGTGCTACAGGTAGGTGCTGCTATGGTGACCAGCGAGCTGAGATAAGGGGGGACTTTACCTAGCAGGGTCTTGTAGATGACCTGGAGCCAGTGGGTTTGGCGACGAGTATGAAGCGAGGGCCAGCCAACGAGAGTGTACAGGTCGCAGTGGTGGGTAGTATATGGGGCTTTGGTGACAAAACGGATGGCACTGTGATAAACTGCATCCAATTTATTGAGTAGGGTTTTGGAGGCTATTTTGTAAATGACATCACCGAAGTCGAGGATTGGTAGGATGGTCAGTTTACAAGGTATGTTTGGCAGCATGATGAGTGAGGATGCTTTGTTGGGAATAGGAAGCAATTCTAGATTTAACTTTGGATTGGAGATGTTTGATGTGAGTCTGGAGGAGAGTTTACAGTCTAACCAGACACCTAGGTATTTGTAGTTGTCCACATATTCTAAGTCAGAGCCGTCCAGAGTAGTGATGTTGGACAGGCGGGCAGGTGCAGGCAGCGATCGGTTGAAGAGCATGCATTTAGTTTTACTTGTATTTAAGAGCAATTGGAGCCACGGAAGGAGAGCTGTACGGCATTGAAGCTCGCCTGGAGGGTTGTTAACACAGTGTCAAAAGAAGGGCCAGAAGTATACAGAATAGTGTTGTCTGCGTAGAGGTGGATCAGAGAATCACAGCAGCAAGAGCGACATCATTGATGTATACAGAGAAGAGAGTCGGTCCAAAATTGAACCCTGTGGCACCCCCATAGAGACTGCAGAGGCCCGGAAAACAGACCTCCGATTTGACACACTGAACTCGATCAAAGAGAGTAGTTGGTGAACCAGGCGAGGCAATCATTAGAGAAACCAAGGCTGTCGAGTCTGCCGATGAGGATGTGGTGATTGACAGAGTCAAAAGCCTTGCCAGGTCAATGAATACGGCTGCACAGTACTGTTTCCTATCGATGGCGGTTAAGATATCGTTTATGACCTTGAGGTGGCTGAGGTGCAAACGCCATGCACCAGCTCTGAAACCAGATTGCATAGCGGAGAAGGTATGGTGGGATTCGAAATGGTCGGTAATCTGTTTGTTGACTTGGCTTTCGAAGACCTTAGAAAGGCAYGGTAGGATAGATATAGGTCTGTAGCTGTTAGGGTCAAGAGTGTCCCCCCCTTTGAAGAGGGGGATAACCGCAGCTGCTTTCCAATCTTTGGGAATCTCAGACGACACGAAAGAGAGGTTGAAAAGGCTAGTAATAGGGGTGGCAACAATTTCAGCAGATAGTTTTAGAAAGAAAGGGTCCAGATTATCTAGCCCGGCTGATTTGTAAGGGTAAAGGGTAATAAAGTGGTGATCCTAACTGACCTAAGACAGGGAATTTTAACTTGGATTAAATGTCAGGAATTGTGAAAAACTGAGTTTAAATTTATTTGGCTATGGTGTATGTAAACTTCAACTGTAACATTTGATTTGAATTTTTGTTAGCGTGCGTTTGGCAGAAAGAGAGCATTTTAGTGTGCCTTTTTGCGTGTTTGAGAGGGTGCATTGCATGCTAGTGAATGATTTGCTTTAATTTACACAGCTGACAGAGCCGGAGGTGGAGATGGGGTCACATGCAAGATGGCGCCGACAAAGATGGTCGCCTCGCTTCATGTCCTTAGGAAACTATGCAGTAATAGTTTATTTTGGTATTATTTCTTACATTGTTTGCCCAGAAAATCTTAAGTGTTATTACATACAGCCATGAAGAACTATTGGATATAAGAGTGACATCAATTTACCAACATTACAACCAGGAATACGACTTTCTCGAAGCGGATCCTTTGTTCTGACCTTCTCCCTGGACATTGGATCTAATCCCAGAGGCCGACCCAAAACAACGTCGTCGCCACAGGAGAGGCAGATGGAGCGGCCTCCTAGTCAGACTTAGAAGGCGAGCACCCCATCCACCGCTTCCGAGCATATTACTTGCCAATATCCAGTCACTAGACAACAAGGTGGACGAAATTAGGGCACGCGTTGCCTTCCAGAGAGACATCAGAGATTGTAACATTCTCTGTTTCAAGGAAACATGGCCCTCTCAGGATACGATGTCAGAGTTGGTACAGCCACCGGGTTTCTTCATGCGTTGCGCCGACAGAAACAAACATCTCTCTGGTAAGAAGAAGGGCGGGGGTGTATGCCTCATGATTAACGGCTCATGGTGTAATCATAACAACACTACAATACAAGAACTCAAGTCCTTTTGCTCACCTGACCTAGAATTCCATACAATCAAATGCAGACCGCATTATCTCCCAAGAGAATTCTCTTCGATTATAGTCACAGCCGTGTATATATCCCCCCCAAGCAGATACCTCGACGGCTCTGAAAGAACTTCACTGGACTCTTATGTAAACTGAAAACCATATATCCTGAGGCTGCTTTTATTGTAGCTGGGGATTTTAACTAAGCGAATTTGAGAACAAGGCGCATAAATTCTACCAGCACATTGATTGTTGTACCCGCTCGAGCAAAACATTGGACCACTGCTACTCTAACTTCTGCGATACATACAAGGCCCTCCCTTTGGCAAATCTGACCATGACTCCATCTTGTTGCTCCCCTCCTATAGGCAGAAACTAAAACAGGATGCACACGTGGTTAGGTTTATCCAATGCTGGTCTGACCAATCGGATTCCACGTTTTAAGATGGCTTCGATCACGTGGACTGGGATAAGTTCCAGGTAGCCTCAGACAATAACATTGACATATACGCTGACTCAGTGAGTGAGTTTATTAGGAAGTGCATTGGAGATGTTGTACCCACTGTGACTATTAAAACCTTCCCTAACCAGCTGTGGATTGATGGCAGCATTTGTGCAAAACTTGACGCGCGAACCACCGCATTTAATCATGGCGACTGGAAACATGACCGAATACAAACAGTGTAGCTATTCCCTCCACGAGGCAATCAAACAAGCAAAGCGTCAGTATAGAGACAAAGTAGAGTCGCAATTCAACGGCTCAAATACGAGACGAATGTGGCTGGGTCTACAGACCATCACGGATTACAAAAAGAAAACCAGCCCCGTCGCGGACATCAACGTCTCGCTCCCAGACAAATTAAACAACTTTGCGCACTTTGAGGACAATACAGTGCCAGCAACATGACCCGCTACCAAAGACTGTGGGCTCTCCTTTAACGTGGCCAATGTGAGTAAAACATTTAAACGTGTTAACCTCTTGGCGCACGGATCCCTTTAGCAGGATCATTTTCATCAACAACCGCTGAATTGCAGAGCGCCAAATTTAAAAAAATTACTACAAATATTTAATGACATGAAATCACAAGTGCAATATAGCAAAACACAGCTTAGCTTGTTGTTAATCCACCTGTCGTGTCAGATTTTGAAAATATGCTTTACAGCGAAAACAATCCAAGCGTTTGTGTGAGTTTATCGATCACTAGACAAAACATTACAAACACCTAGCAGCAATGTAGATTGGTCACGAAAGTCAGAAAAGCAATAAAATGAATCGCTTACCTTTGATGATCTTCGGATGTTTGCACTCACAAGACTCCCAGTTACACAATAAATGTTCCTTTTGTTCGATAAAGATTATTTTTATAT
Source organism: Salvelinus sp. IW2-2015 (assembly GCF_002910315.2). NCBI lineage: Eukaryota > Metazoa > Chordata > Actinopteri > Salmoniformes > Salmonidae > Salvelinus > Salvelinus sp. IW2-2015. Next base: position 31,636,001 of record NC_036856.1, read on the forward strand.
AAAAAAAACTCCATTTGTTTGGCGTGTTATGTTCAGAAATCCACAGGCTCAGGCAGGTCATGAAGGGCAGACGAAAATTCCAAATAGTATCCGTAAAGTTCGTAGAAACATGTCAAAAGTTTTATAATCAATCCTCAGGTTGTTTTTAACATAAATAATCGATAATATTTCAAACGGACGGTAAACTATTCAATACAATAGAGAAAGAAAATGTTGAGGTTCCACTTTCGCGCGCAATAACTAATCAAAGGACACCTTCCACAACCTGTGGAAGCCATTGGAAAAGGAATCTGGTTGATATCCCTTTAAATGGAGGATAGGCAGGCAATGGAACAGGGATTTTTCAAAATAAGAGGCACTTCTGGGTTGGATTTCCTCAGGTTTTCGCCTGCAAAATCAGTTCTGTTATACTCACAGACAATATTTTGACCGTTTTGGAAACATTAGAGTGTTTTCTATCCTAATCTGTCAATTATATGCATATTCTAGCATCTGGGTCTGAGAAATAGGCCGTTTACATTGGGAACGTTATTTTTCCAAACATAAGAATTCTGCCTCCTAGCGTCAAGAAGTTAACCCTCGCAAGGCTGCCGGCCCAGACGGCATCCCTAGCCGCGTCCTCAGAGCATGCGCAGACCAGCTGGCTGGTGTGTTTACGGACATATTCAATCAATCCCTATCCCAGTCTGCTGTCCTCACATGCTTCAAGATGGCCACCATTGTTCCTGTTCCCAAGAAAGCTAAGGTAACTGAACTAAATGACTATCGCCACGTAGCACTTGCTTCTGTCATCATGAAGTGCTTTGAGAGACTAGTCAAGGATCATATCACCTCCAACCCTACCTGATACCTTAATTTGCTTACCGCCCCATTAGGTCCACAGACGATGCAATCGCCGTCACTCTGCACACTGCTTTATCCCATCTGGACAAGAGGAATATCTATGTAAGAATGCTGTTCATTGACTACAGCTCAGCATTCAACACCATAGTACCCTCCAAACTCATCATTAAGCTTGAGACCCTGGGTCTTGACCCCACCCTGTGCAACTGGGTCCTGGACTTTCTGATGGGCCGCCCCCAGGTGGTGAAGGTAGGAAACAACATTTCCACCCCTCTGATCCTCAACACTGGAGCCCCACAAGGGTGCGTTCTCAGCCCTCTCCTGTACTTCCTGTTCACCCATGACTGTGTGGCCATGCACGCCTCCAACTCAATCATCAAGTTTGCAGACGACACTACAGTGGTAGGCTTGATTACCAACAATGACGAGACAGCCTACAGGGAGGAGGTGAGGGCCCTCGGAGTGTGGTGTCAGGAAAATAACCTCTCACTCAACGTCAACAAAACAAAGGAGATGATTGTGGACTTCAGGAAACAGCAGAGGGKGCACCTCTCTATCCACATCGATGGGAGAGTAGTGGAGAAGGTTTAAGTTCCTCGACGTACACATCACGGACAAACTGAAATGGTCCACCCACACAGACAGCGTGGTGAAGAAGGTGCAACAGCGCCTCTTCAACCTCGGGAGGCTGAAGAAATTTGGCTTGTCACCAAAAACACTCACAAACTTTTACAGATTCACAATCGAGAGCATCCTGTCGGGCTGTATCACCGCCTGGTACGGCAACTGCTCTGCCCACAACCGTAAGGCTCTCCAGAGGGTAGTGAGGTCTGCACAACGCATCACCGGGGGCAAACCTCGGGAGACTGAAGAAATGTGGCTTGTCACCTAAAACCCTCAAAGACTTCTACAGATGCACAATCGAGAGCATCCTGTCGGGCTGTATCACCACCTGGTACAGCAACTGCACCGCCCTCAACCACAAGGCTCTCCAGAGGGTAGTGCGGTCTGCACAACGCGTCACTGGGAGCAAACTACCACCCGAGTCACTGCCTGTTCACCCCGCTATCATCCAGAAGGCAAGGTCTGTTTAGGTGCATCAAAGCTGGGACCGAGAGACTGAAAAACAGCTTCTATCTCAAGGCCATCAGGCTGTTAAACAGCGATCACTAACATGGAGAGGCTGCCGACAACAGACAGACTCAAATCACTGGCCACTTTAATAAATGGATTTAGTAATGGTGTCACTAGTCACTATAAATAATTCCACTTTAATAATGTTTACATATCCTACATTACTCATCTCATATGTATATACTGTATTTTATACTTCCGCACGGCCAGCGCGCATCCATATATTTATAGGTACATATTCTTATTCCATCTCCTTACATTGTGTTTATAAGGTAGTTGTTGTGAATTTGTTAGATTACTTGTTAGATTACTTCAGCAACTAGAAGCACAAGCATTTTGCTACACTCGCTTTAACAGCTGCATGTTCAGGTGAGTGTGACAGGTTTAATTTAAAGAGAGAGACAGGGAGAGGAAGAAAAAAGACAGAGGGGAAGGCGTGGACAGTGGGGGGGTTAAGTCTAAGGAGCTTCTTAAATTAGCCAGACTGCCGTTAAAGAACCAATCAGTCTAACGTGACACACACACAGAGATAGAGAAACTGTCAGTCTGTGGAAATGAGACATTCCCCATTAGGGGGGTTCGGGGGCAGTGAAGCAGGTCTGAGGAGTGGGTCAGGGGGGCACTTTCATTTGTACAGAATTAACCAGCTCCCATTTTCACCTCTCCTTAACACTTGCCCCATCCTACACCCATCCTGATGCCTTTCACCTCTCACTCTCACCTGCCAATCAAGCCTTCAAACAATGCATTTAGAGAGAGAGAGAGACAGAGGGAGGAATGAAGGGAGAGAGAGACAGAGGGAGGAATGGAGGGAGAGAGAGACAGGGGGAGGAATGGAGGGAGAGAGAGACAGGGTGGAATGGAGGGAGGGAGGGAGAGAGAGACAGAGGGAGGAATGGAGGGAGGGAGAGACAGAGGGAGGAATGGAGGGAAGGAGAGCGGGGGAAAGAAAGAAAAACGGACTGATGAGCGTAGACAGAGAAAACTAAGGGAATGAGAGAGACAGAGAGAGGAACATAGAAAGTGACGGGGGACAGGGTTATAGAACAAGAACAGGGGTGACTGGGTTCACAGTGTGTGTGTGTGTGTTTGTGCGTATGTGTGTGTGCACGTCTGTGGGGGTGGGGGGGTCACATCGGGGGCAGTGCTATGGGACGGGAGAGACAGGAAGTGAAATGTTGATCGTGACACCATCTGCCAATCATCAGCCTGCTTCATCGCTTTCCTCTCACTCCTCCTTTTCCATCTTCCCCCTCTTTTTCTCTCGTTCTGCTTCAGAATGGCTGATGATGCATTTATGGAGAGGAAAGGGCTAAGGTCAGAGAACTGGATCTGAGTAAAAGAGTAATGCTGTCACCATACCAGAATTTTGACTTCGATACCAGGTTTAGCATCACGATACCAGGTTTAGCATCACGATACCAGGTTTAGCATCACGATACCAGGTTTAGCATCACGATACCAGGTTTAGGATCACGATACCAGGTTTAGCATCACGATACCAGGTTTAGCATCACGATACCAGGTTTAGCATCACGATACTCGATACCATCACGATACTCAATACCATCTCGATACTCAATACTGAAACAAAGTCACAGAATGGCACTTGATCCAGACTGAAACTCAGCTACTGCTCTGTTCAATCGTTGGACATCTTTTGAGTTTAATATCATTACATTTGAATTGTTTTACATCAGAATTTTTCAAACAGCTATGTATGCATTAATGAACCAATTATACAATCCTAAAATCAATTTGACTTAGTTTTTACCAATCTAACTACATAACAACATAATGGTAATCATTTATTTGAATAGCTTCTTTTATAAAAGTGTACGCTGCCTCTTTAACCAGTAATGACATTCACGAGCCAAGAGGGGAGTGGCATGTCGGAGCCCTCAGTTCGCTGAGAGAGAGACGTGAGGGAAATTGATTAAGTGAATGAATAATGTTTTTGGTGGCAATCAGCTTTGAAATCAACATATTTTGCGTTTTGGGTTGCTGTAGTGAATTGATGTTAGTTTCAGCTGTAGGAAAGTTAGCCTACATAGCTGGAAGCTACCGGTATCTCATTGCATTGTAAAGTTATTCTAGCCTGTATGGACATTGTTTTGCGAACAGTAATGAACAATTTCAACATTTCTACATGTCGTGTTGCATTATTCAAGTGTGTTAACTTCTGTGCAGCATGTGGTGATGCAGCCCAGACTCTCAGTGAGTAGAGTGGTTCCTCAGGACAGACCAGAGCAGAGTGGAGCAGGCACGGGGCTCTCGCGCTATGAGGGGACATCGGCTGCGCTGATAGACAGAGACTAATTTGACAGTAGTAACGAAAGTTAAAAGAATTCTACTACCAAACCTTTTTTTCATGTTCTAGTATCGAAAAAGTATAGACATTTTATACAGTGCAACAACATTTGAGAGAAAGAGTGTGTTTGTGTGATGGGCAGATATTAAAATATTCAGTCCATGTATTGAGCCAGTGGCAGCATATCTCTAAGGACATGGTGTCTAGCTCTCTCTCTCTCTCTCTCTCTCTCTCTGAACCTCTGACAGGTGGGGCTGTAGTCTAGGCTACTCTCTCTCTCTCTCTCTCTCTGAACCTCTCTGACAGGTGGGGCTGTAGTCTAGGCTACTCTCGCTCTCTCTCTCTCTCTCTGAAACCTCTGACAGGTGGGTCTGTAGTCTAGGCTACTCTCTCTTCTCTCTCTGAACCTCCTCTGACAGGTGGGGCTGTAGTCTAGGCTACTCTCTCTCTCCCTCTCTCTCTCTCTCTCTTGATCCTCTCTGACAGGTGGGGCTGTAGGTTAGGCTACTCTCTCTCTCTCTCTCTCTCTCTCTCTCTCTCTCTCTTGAACCTCTCTGACAGTGGGGCTGTAGTCTAGGCTACTCTCTCTCTCTCTCTCCAATTCAATTCAATTCAAGGGGCTTTATTGGCATGGGAAACATGTGTTAACATTGCCAAAGCAAATGAGGTAGACAATACACAAAAGTGAAACAAACAAAACGAATTAACAGTAAACATTACACATACAGAAGTTTCAAAACAATAAAGACATTACGAGTGTCATATTAAATATATACAGTGTTGTAACAATGTACAAATGGTTAAAGCACACAAGTTAAAATAAGTAAGCATAAATATGGGTTGTATTTACAATGGTGTTTGTTTTTCACTGGTGCCCTTTTCTTGTGGCAACAGGTCACAAATCTTGCTGCTGTGATGGCACACTGTGGAATTTCACCCAGTAGATATGGGAGTTTATCAAAATTGGATTTGTTTTTCGAATTCTTTGTGGATCTGTGTGATCTGAGGGAAATATGTGTTCTCAATATGGTCATACATTGGGCAGGAGGTTAGGAAGTGCAGCTCGGTTTCCACCTCATTTTGTGGGCAGTGTGCACATAGCCTGTCTTCTCTTGAGAGCCATGTCTGCCTACGGCGGCCTTTCTCAATAGCAAGGCTATGCTCACTGAGTCTGTACATAGTCAAAGCTTTCCTTAAGTTTGGGTCAGTCACAGTGGTCAGGTATTCTGCCACTGTGTACTCTCTGTTTAGGGCCAAATAGCATTCTAGTTTGCTCTGTTTTTTGTTAATTCTTTCCAATGTGTCAAGTAATTATCTTTTTGTTTTCTCATGATTTGGTTGGGTCTAATTGTGCTGTTGTCCTGGGGCGTTGTGGGGTGTGTTTGTGTTTGTGAACAGAGCCCTAGGACCAGCTTGCTTAGGGGACTCTTCTCCAGGTTCATCTCTCTGTAGGTGATGGCTTTGTTATGGAAGGTTTTGGGAATCGCTTCCTTTTAGGTGGTTGTAGAATTTAACGGCTCTTTTCTGGATTTTGATAATTAGTGGGTATCGGCCTAATTCTGCTCTGCATGCATTATTTGGTGTTCTGCGTTGTACACGGAGGATATTTTTGCAGAATTCTGCATGCAGAGTCTCAATTTGGTGTTTGCCCCATTTTGTGAAATCTTGGTTGGTGAGCGGACCCCAGACCTCACAACCATAAAGGGCAATGGGCTCTATGACTGATTCAAGTATTTTTAGCCAGATCCTAATTGGTATGTTGAAATTTAGTGTTCCTTTTGATGGCATAGAATGCCCTTCTTGCCTTGTCTCTCAGATCGTTCACAGCTTTGTGGAAGTTTCTCTCTCTCTGAACCTCTCTGACAGGTGGCTGTAGTCTAGGCTACTCTCGCTCTCTCTCTCTCTCTCTCTGAACCTCTGACAGGTGGGGCTGTAGTCTAGGCTACTCTCTCTCTCTCTCTGAACCTCCTCTGACAGGTGGGGCTGTAGTCTAGGCTACTCTCTCTCTCTCTCTCTCTCTCTCTCTGAACCTCTCTGACAGGTGGGGCTGTAGTCTAGGCTACTCTCGCTCTCTCTCTCCCTCTCTGAACCTCTCTGACAGGTGGGCTTAGTCTAGGCTACTCTCCCTCTCTCTCTCTCTCTCTTCTCTGAACCTCTCTGACAGGTGGGGCTGTAGTCTAGGCCTACTCTCTCTCTCTCTCTCTCTCTCTCTCTCTCTCTCTCTCTCTCTCTCTCTCTCTGAGCCTCTGACAGGTGGGGCTGTAGTCTAGGTTTACTCCATCTATACTAGTACGCTGTATACTAGATCAGATCACAGATACATTTTTCTTAGGCTATATCTAATTTCTATGCACTGCCTTCCAGTTTCCTGGTATGTAGATACAGGCATCTCACTCTATGTGTTTGGACTAAAAGATGACTCTAGCATCAAAGAGCTGAGAGAACTTTCTATTTTCTTTCTTTCTATTGTTATGTCAGATGCTCTCTCTCCCAGTCTCTCCCATGCCTCACTCTCTCTTTGAGGACTCATTGATCTGTCTATCTAACTGACTGATGTATCCAATAGGTCTTAAAGGGCTCTTCTCTCTCTTCCAGCTGCTGATTGGAGGGCATGCCCCTGTTTACAGCCAGTAATTGCTGTGATTGGTCCACAGGGCGGGGTCATGGGGTTAAACACAAAGGTTACCTCTACAGCTCTGTCATTAGCTGATCATAAACCCTCTTCAAAACTAAAGACCTAAGATCAGATCAATACAGCCAGGAAATTCACCTCCAGGTTACTGTTGGATCTATCTGCAGTTGGCTGGTGATGTGTGTGTATATCTAGTCCCTAGCTGTAGGATCTCAGTGGAGATGAGGAAAGGGAGGGTCATAGCATCATCTGGTACTGTGTCAAACACCCATCTGGACACACACACACTGGACACTTTAATAATGTTTACATAATGTTTATTGCTCCAAAATCGTTTCTGTAGCTAATTAAAAACAGATAAGATTAGCATTCCTGCAACAATATTCTGTTGAAATCTGAAATGAAGACTAATTGATTACTCACTTTGTATGTACAAACTGTATTCTCGACATAGTGTAGTTAATCCAATATGACTACTGCTGTACATACCCATTTCCTACTTATACATGTATATTTTTCTTCTCTGTTTTAAATTTGTATATTAGTACTGTACCGTTAGACATTTACTGCACTACTGGAGCAAGAAACAAGCATTTCACTGCACCTGCTTTAACATCTGCTAATCTGTGTATGCGACAAATAAACTTGATTTGACACACACACGCACACACACACACTGTGAGTGTAATTGACTGCAGTTAACCAGAGTCTTGGTGCACAAACAGCCTGAGGTGGAGGCAGAGAGTCACAGAGCTCAGGGCGCTTAACGGTCTGTCTCTCTGTCTCTCTGTCTCCTTCTCCATTCCATCTACCAGTAACCGAGAGGTCGCTGATTCAAATCCCAGAGGTTGTGTAAAAATCTGCTGTTCTGCCCTTGAGCAAGTCAGTTAACCCCGAACAACAACTGCTCCCCGGCGCCAATTACGTGGATGTCGATTAAGGCAGCCCCCGCACCTCTCTGATTCAGAGGGGTTGGCTTAAATGTGGAAGACACATTTCAGTTGAATGCATTCAGTTGTGCAACTGACTAGGTATCTCCCTCTACCTTATCGCTCTCTCTCCTTTATCCTTTGCTCTGTCTCCTCTATCCATCACTCTCTCTTCCTATCCTTCTCTGTGCCTCAATCTCTTCCTCTATTTCTTCATACCTCGCTCTCTCTACCTCTATTTCTCTGTCCCTCACTCTGTTCCTCTATTACCCCATCCCTTGCTCTTCATTCCTCCCACCCCTCCTTTTGCAACCTTGGGGGCAGGTACTGATGGGGGAGAGGGCATGCCAATCAACCTACACTCTTAGAAAAAATGGTTCCAAAAGGGTTCTGCGTCTATTCCCATTGGAGAACCCTTTTTGGTTCCAGGTAGAACTATTTTGGGTTCCATGTAGAACCCTCTGTAAAGGGCTCTACATGGAACCCAAAAGAGTTATATCTGGAACCAAAAAGGGTAATTCAAAGACTTCTCTTATGGGGACAGCCGAAGAACCCTTTTTGGTTCTAGATAGGGCCTTTTTTTCAAAGAGTGTTTCATCATGTGAGAGCTGACCTGTCAATCACTCGTCATGTGGCAGTGAGGGGTGCATAGTAATGTAGGCTGGTGGTGTCAGACTGCCTGACCTCTGCGGTAGATTGACCTTTAGGATTATGGTCAGGATGGGTATATAATCACCGTGAGGGTATGTGGTTACAGTTTGATTAAATGGTGCCACTGCCAACACATGTTTAGGCTAGATTATGGATGGGAACTTTGATGGAGGTCGGGGCCACAAAAAATCACAATTTATCATGAGGGGCAAAACATTTTAGCGGCCCCCATCTTGACAGCTAATATAATTTAAAAAATAATAATAATTTCCTGCAATTCTACACATTTTGCCATAGGGTGGAGACTAGGGATGTGACAAATAAAAAAAAATTCTTAACTACCATTAACTTAACTTTAAATTACCATTTTTTAAATCAGTTTTCTGTTTAAAAAAATGTATCATAAAATTCCACATCAATTCACAATGCAGAATAATTGTCCTATTACATATGTACTGTACATATTACAAAAGGGGGGCCAGTTATCCATTCCTGTGCTAGATATTAAAACGGCAAGGTAGGGTTGTGATTTGTTACAAGCTCAGTTTGATGGCAGACGTAGACATCATAGTATTTGTACTAAGTCTGTGGGCTTATTTGCCTAATTGCTTAACACGTTGTGTGGGTGTGTTTACATTTAGATTTATGCACGTGTGCCATGTCTGACGCTTGTCTGTGTGTGTGTGTGTGTGTGTGTGTGTGTGTGTGTGTGTGTGTGTGTGTGTGTGTGTGGTGTGTGTGTGTGTGTGTGTGTGTGTGTGTGTGTGTGTGTGTGTGTGTGTGTGTGTGTGTGGGGAATGCGGCAGCTCTTCAATCTCAGACTTATCACAGATGTGAACACACACAAGGGTCATGGTATTGCAGAGGCTGCCGTTGCTAGGAGACCATTTCTGGCGCCCTTTTGTGTTGAGCAGCCTCGAGCACAACCCCCATCCCCGTCTACAGTACATTGACACACACACACACACTACATCGGCACACATACACCAACGAAACACACACACAACACAGCCCTCGGGTCAGATTTTCACCGGCTGTAATTAGTTAGTGTTCTGATCGATTTATCCTGCCACGTCTGTCCCTGTCCCTGTCACTCATCATCATCTCCCTTTCTCATACCCACGCAACAGGTTTTCCATTAGGAAAACGTTGCACAGGACATTTGACCGGTAGCCTTTTAAATCTGTAATATAGTAATTGGATTTATATAGCACTTTTCTACCAACAGAGGTACTCAAAGCACTTTACACAGTAAGGGGGAGACTCACCTCAGCCAACATGTAGCACGGCAACCATTTTTGTGCCAGAATGTTCAAAACACATCATTACAGAGGTGAGGAGTGATATACACCAATTAGGAATGAGGGGGATGATTAGGTGGCCATGATGGAATGGGGCCAGGTTGGGAACTTAGCCAGGACACCAGGGTTAACACCACTTCTCTTACAATAACTGTCATGGGATTTTTAATGACCATAGAGTCAGGAGACCTGTTTAACATCCCATCTGAAAGACAGCACCCTATGCAGGGCAGCATCACCTTCACTGGCCTAGGATTTTCTTAGACCAGAGGGAAGAGTGCCCTCTACTAGCCCTCCCAACACCACTTCCAGCAACATCTGGCCTCCCATCCAGGGACTGACCAGGATCAACCCTGCTTAGCTTCAGAAGCCAGCCAGCAGTGGGAATCAGGGTGGTATGCTGATAGCTGGGTGGCGTGCTGATAGCTGGGTGGTATGCTGATAGCTGGGTGGTATTCTGTTGGCTGGTAACTTCTTGAGGGCAGGAGGCAGCATTTTCACTTTCGGATAAATAGCATGCCAAAATTCAACTGCCTGCTACTCATCCCCAGAATATAAGATATGCATATTATTGGTAGATTTGGATAGAAAACACTCTGAAGTTTCTAAAACTGTTTGAATCATGTCTGTGAGAATAACAGAACTTATGTAGCAGGCAAAACCATGAGGACAAACCATTCAGAATTTTTATTTCTTAGATGTCACTGTCTTTTCAATGAGTTTTCTTAGAGACACCAGATTTCTAATGGACTTGCTTGCCGTTCCTACCGCTTCCACTGGATGTCACCAGTCCTTGGAAATCGGTTGAGGTTATTCCTTTGTGTAATGAAGAAGTAGGGCTATCGTAAATGAGGGTCACATGAAGTAAATTTTTTGAGAGAGGCACGTTACGAAAAAAGTTGCGTCAGTTTGTTTTCTTTTTGTATTGAACACAGATCATCCCGTCTTCAAATTGATCGATTATTAACGTTTAAAAATACCTAACGTTGTATTACAAAAGTAGTTTGAAATGTTTTGGTAAAGTTTACATGCAACTTTTGATATATTTTTGTAGTGAAGTGGCGAAAGTTTTGAAGCTGTGTTTTTCTGGATTAAACGGTCCAAATAAATTGACATTTTGGATATATATCGACAGAATTAATCGAACAAAAGGACCATTTGTTGATGTTTATGGGACATATTGGAGTGCCAACAAAAGAATTTCGTCAAAGGTAAGGCATGATTTATATTTTATTTCTGCGTTTTGTGTCGTGCTTGCAGTGTTGAAATATGCTAGTCGCTTTGCTTACTGTTGTGCTATCATCAGATAATAGCATCTTATGCTTTCGCCGAAAAGCCTTTTTGAAATCTGACATGTTGGCTGGATTCACAACGAGTGTAGCTTTAATTTGGTATCTTACATGTGTGATTTAATGAAAGTTTGATTTTTATATCATTTTATTTGAATATGGCGCGCTGTATTTTTCCTGGCTACTCAACCAAATTCACATAGAAATGGGAGATCTATAGGTCTGTTTTAAGAAGCAATAGATCATTTCTATTTGCGTAATTTTTATGCTTCCGTTTTAAGTTGAGTTTTTGCATCTTTTCCTTTCTGTTTTGTACGCAGCTTCCAACAGCTGAAAATACAATATTTTTGCTTATTGAAAATATATTTTGCAGCGGTTTGGATACGTCTCCTCAGTCCGGTGAGACCGGTTCCGCGCTCCACGTTCGAAGCCTCCAGTGATGATCCATGGCACGAAGCCTACAGTGATGATCCATGACACGAAGCCTCCAGTGATGATCCATGGCACGAAGCCTCCAGTGATGATCTATGGCACGAAGCCTCCAGTGATGATCCATGGCACGAAGCCTCCAGTGATGATCCATAGCAAGAAGCCTCCAGTGATGATCCATGGCACCAAGCCTCCAGTGATAATCCATGGCACGGAGCCTCCAGTGATGATCCATGGACGGAGCCTGCAGTGAGGATCCATGGCACGAAGCCTCCAGCGTTGATCCGCAGTCCGGAGCTCCAGCGACAGTCTCCAGTCCGGAGCCTCCAGCGACGGTCTCCAGTCCGGAGCCTCCAGCGACGGTCCCCAGTACGGAGCCTGCAGCGACGGTCCCCAGTCCGGAGCATCTAGCGACGGTCCCCAGTCCGGAGCCTCCAGCGACGGTCCCCAGTCCGGCGCCTCCAGCGACGGTCCCCAGTCCGGGGCTGCAACGAGGGTCCACAGTCCGGTGCCGCAACGAGGGTCCCCAGTCCGGGGCCTGCACGAGGGTCCCCAGTCCGGGGCCTGCAGCGAGGGTCCCCAGTCCGGGGCCTGCAGCGAGGGTCCCTAGTCCGGGGCCTGCAACGAGGGTTCCCAGTTCGGGGCCTGCGGCGGAGGGTCCCCAGTCCGGGGCCTGCGGCGAGGGTCCCCAGTCCGGGGTCGGCGACGAGGGTCCCCAGTCCGGGGCCTGCAACGAGGGTCCCCAGTCCGGGGCTTGCAACGAGGATCCACAGTCCGGGGTCTGCGGAGAGGGTCCCCAGTCCGGGGTCAGCGACGAGTGTCCCCGCACCAGAGGCGCCACCAAAGTGGAGGGAGCCAGAGGTGGAGCGGGGTCTGCGTCCCGCACCGGAGCCGCCACCGAGGTAGATGCCCACCCGGATCCTCCCCTATAGTGTCAGGTTTGCGTCCGGAGTCCGCACCTTTGGGGAGGGGGGTACTGTCAATAAAGTAATGAATAGAATTTATTTTACAATAGACAAAATTCATACATTCTACAGCACAACGGCAGAGTCATGTCTGAAGTGTGTGTCACGCCCTGACCGTAGAGATATTTTTATTCTCTATGTTTGGTTGGTCAGGGTGTGACTCGGGTGGGAAACTCTATGTTCTGGCCGGGTATGGTTCTCAATCAGGGACAGCTGTCTATCGTTGTCTCTGATTGGGAATCATACTTAGGCAGCCTTTTTTCCTTTTGTATGTTGTGGGTAGTTGTCTTTGTTAGTGGCCTGTATAGCCCTAGTAAGCTTCGCGTTCGTTTTTGTTGTTTCTTGTTTTGTTGGCGACATTTAAAATAAAGAAAAATGTACGCTCACCACGCTGCACCTTGGTCCGGTCATTTCCCTGACGACTTTCGTGACAGTGTGAAACTAATAAAAAATGAACCATCACGCTCAGAAGTAAAACCTAACACCTGGCTTGATAAGCTTGAACAGAAGCCAGTTTATTTAACTAGGCAAGTCAGTTAAGAACAAATTCTTATTTACAATGACGGCCTAGGAACAGTGGGTTAACTGCCTTGTTCAGGGGCAGAACGACAGATTTTTACCTTGTCGGCTCTGGGATTTGATCTAGCAAACTTTCTTTTACTGGCCCAATGCTCTAACCACTAGGCTACCTGCCGCCCCCAGTCACTTAATAAATACCCCCAAAAACAGAAGAAACAGTTCCTTACTTTCAGTGATAGCCTTAATGGCATCAAGTCTATTGTTAGTACACATTGGCAGATATTTTCAGACTGCTTTCCAGAATCTACCTTTATTCACCTATAAATGATCAAGAAATCAATCAAACATATTGGTCAAATCAGATGTGGTCAGAGAGAGAAAGGAGGCCTTCATAAAAGGATGTTCCCCTGTAGCTCTTGTACCTCTTGTAGAACCATAAGGAAATGTTCTAACATTGTTTGCCCTCAGACTTCTAGGACCTATGACATAAAGTCATGTAGAACTTGCACTACTAAAGGAGTTGTTTTATATGTTACAGTGTTGTAATACAATTTTTATTGTAAAAAAATCGAGAGTCTTGAAAGTAGGTCTTGGAGAACATAAATCCACTATTAGACCTCAAGATATCACCTCACCAGTTGCGAGACACTTGATAGAACAAAATCATTCTATTAATGAATTGTGTTGCGTAGGAATCAAAAAAGTGAATCCACCACGTAGAGGTAACTATGACAACAAATTACTCCAAAGAGAAGCCATGTGGATATATACATTTAATTCTGTATCTCCACACGGTTTAAACAAAGAACTAGATTTCACCTCCATCCGTTAAGCCACATTTAGACTGTTATACAAGAACACTGTCCATATCAGATTTTGCATGTCATTTATGAGTTGGCCCAACATATTTATGAACGTCTTTGCCTTATGTCGTTTGTGGTGGGCTATCTCATGAATAGATGTGATGTATTTAGGTGAGCGGACACCTGGGGCGATGGATTTGTGAGTTGCCCTTCGTGCCGCTCCCATGCCCTATAATTGACAGATGAGTTGTTTCCTACAATAGCTGTTTTAAATGAAAGACCAGTATACCTATACATTGAAGGTTGTAAAGCCGAAACGTCTGTGAACGCTATCTCTGATGCAGTAAAAAAAAAGTAAAACACCTAATAATGAATTAAGCTTTATGTGACACATTTTGGAGTGCGAACCCATTACACCTCAAATCAAACTTTATTTGTCACATGCGCGGAATAAAACAAGTGTAGACCTGACCGTGAAATGGGGGGGAGTCAATGTAAATTGTCCGGTGGCGATTTTTATGAATTGTTCAGCAGTCTAATGGCTTGGGAGTAGAAGCTGTTGAGGAGCCTTTTGGTCCTAGACTTGGCGCTCCGGTACTGCTTGCTGTGCGGTAGCAGAGAAAACAGTCTATAACTTGGGTGACTGGAGTCTTTGACAATTTTATGGGCTTTCTCCTGACACCGCTTATTATATAGGTCCTGGATGGCAGAAAGCTTGGCCCCAGTGATGTACTGGGCTGTTCACACTACCCTCTGTCGCGCCTTACGGTCAGATGCCGAGCAGTTGCCATATCAGGCGGTGTTGCAACCGGTCAAGGTGATCTCGATGGTGCACCTGTAGTACCTTTGGAGGATCTGGGGACCCATGCCAAATCTTTTTAGTCTTCTGAGGGGGAAAAGGTTTTGTCGCGCCCTCTTCGCGACTGTCTTGGTATGTTTGGAACATGATAGTTCGTTGGTGATGTGGACACCAAGAAACTCTCGACCTGCTCCACTACAGCCCCGTCGATGTTAATGGGGGCCTGTTCGTCCCGCCTTTTCGTGTAGTCCAAGATCAGCTCCTTTGTCTTGCTCACATTGAGGGAGAGGTTGTTGTCCTGGCACCACACTGCCAGTTCTCTGACCTCCTCCCTATAGGCCGTCTCATCGTTGTCAGTGATCAGGCCTACCAATGTTGTGTCGTCAGCAAACTTAATGATGGTGTTGGAGACGTGTTTGGCCACGCAGTTGTGGGTGAACAGGGAATACAGGAGGGGACTAAGTATACACCCTTGTGGGGCCCCAGTGTTAAGGATCAGCGTGGCAGACATGTTGTTTCCTACTCTTACCACCTGGGGGTGGCCTGTCAGGAAGTCCAGGATCCAGTTGCAGAGGGTGATATTTAGTCCCAGAGTCCTTAGCTTAGTGATGAGCTTCGTGGGCACTATGGTGTTGAACGCTGAGCTGTAGTCAATGAACAGCATTCTCATATAGGTTTTCCTTTTGTCCAGGTGAGAAAGGGCAGTGTGGGGTTCGATTTAGATTGCATCATCTGTGGATCTGTTGGGGCGGTATGCGAATTGGAGTGGGTCTAGGGTGTCCGGGAGGATGCTGTTGATGTTTGTCTTAAGTGTAAAACTAACAATGATTCAATAATCCATGCTTTATGGGAATGCTATAAAGTCCAAATGTTATAGGTGGAGCTAGAAAGTTGTCTGTCAGAAGAATTACAATGTAAACTTACTTTTAATCTGTCTGTCTGCAAATTTCAAGACATAACATATGGGGGTGTAGTGAGATACACAATGGGCTGGATGATTCTCTTTTCATCACTCATCTTGAAAAATGTATATTAAAAACATGGAAATCAATTAATCCACCATCATTAACACAATGGAAAAATCAAATGATTTATTATTGAAATAGCATAGGTGACCGAGAAAAACAAATGTATATAATATAAGGTCATGTAGCAAACAATAATGCAGTCACTAGGGATGGGGGTGTGAACATGCGGGTCTTAGTAAACATTTTAAAATAATAATAACTGTCCACATTTACTTTTCCTTAGCCAACAAGACGAGTAAAGAACAGCAAAGTCACTAGCCTATGTCAATCTACTATCACTCATAGTAGATAAGTTAACCAATTCTATTTTGTTGTTATGTGCGAGAAATAATAGCCTATATCGGCCTTTCGTAATGTTTATGTCAGACCTGTTAATGGTGGGTCGCAACGTGTCAGAGTAAATGTATAATTATTTGATTAATTCCTGGAATTGATTTGGTCAAGTGCAACTGCACTCTCAGTTCAGTGCTCTCTCTGCTTAGCAGCGGTGTCTCTGCTAAGTTTGGTAGCTGCGCGGGAGATGCCCGTGTGCTTTGCGCTTTACTCAATATTTTTTTTAGCCGTTTTTAAGGTCACTCTGCGACCCACACGCTCCAGTGCTGTTGTACAGCAGCAGATGATGCGCTGTCAGCCACTTGCCACGTTCAAAACAACTCGGAACTCTGAAAAATACGAGGTCAAATCATGACGTCAGTGACCTTCAGGTCGGAAAGTCGGAGCTCTAGAAAGAGGCCTGAGTTCCCGAGTTGGATGACCGTTCAAATCGTTTTTTTCCGGTCTGAGCTCGTTTTTTTCCCTGAGTTCCCAGTTGTTTTGAACGCGGTATCCACTCGCCATCACTCACCGCTGTCAGCGACTGGAATCAAGCTAGCCACAAGTTCTGTCTAAGCTCAGTTGTCATGAAACACAAATACAGTGATTAGTTTCTCTCTTGGTTTAATACAAACTTTGAGATTTAACGAGGAGAGCAGACAATGTGTTTTGTGCGGGAAAGTGCTTAGTAAGGAGTCTCTCAAAACAAACATTAAAATGACACGTCCTGACCAAACATCCACAACATGCTGGTAAACCCAGGGAGTTCTTTCAGTGCAGAATGCTTCAGGAAAACAGTGCTTCGATAGTGGAAAAGAAAGTCAGCTAGCAAGGCATTTTTGTCATTTTATAACAGGTGTTGATAAGCAGAAATACGGGAGTACTATCTCTCGTAGTAGTAGATGCGAGTTTCTCTTCAAACAATCCCTGTGTGCACAGCTAATAGCTAGCTAGCTAGCTAACTTTAGTCAAAGCAAGCTATCTAGCTAGTGACAGTGCAACCCTAAGTAACAGTACAGATGAAGATGAACAATTTCCAGGCTATACATCTTGCTGTAGAAATAGTTAAAAACAAGTCGAGGTTGGAACTGTTGCTGTTACAATACAAGTAAAAGTTTTTATTCTGAACTGTTACTGAGCCTGTGTGTGTGCTGTTATACATTTGTGTGATGTGATCAATCAGTTTTTTCCAGTTCAGAATGAAAATTATTTATTGTATTTTAACAGTAACAGTTCCAACCTAGACAGATGTGTTTTTAATGGGGAACAATAAACATGAATAGCTATTTATAAAGGTATTTCATTTCGTTGTTGTTTGTCTGTATTGCGTTTGTTTTAGGCATAGGGGCAATGAAATGTGCCAATATTTACATGCTTTCATAAGCTTGGGTCCTAGGAAAACACAGAATTTGTCATTTGCGTCCCAGGCTGAAAAAGCTTAAGAACCCCTGGCCTATATAGAGTCGTGGCCAAAAGTTTTGAGAATGACACAAATATTAATTTCCACAAAGTTTGCTGCTTCAGTGTCTTCAGATATTTTTTTCAGATGTTACTATGGAATACTGAAGTATAATTACAAGCATTTCATAATTGTCATATGCTTTTATTCACAATTACATGTAGTTGATGCAAAGAGTCAATATTTGCAGTGTTGACCCTTCTTTTTCAAGACCTCTGCAATCCGCTCTGGCATGCTGTCAATTAACTTCTGGGCCACATCCTGACTGATGGCAGCCCATTCTTGCATAATCAATGCTTGGAGTTTGTCAGAATTTGTGGGGTTTTGTTTGTTCACCCGCCTCTTGAGGATTGACCACAAGTTCTCACTGGGATTAAGGTCTGGGGAGTTTCCTGGCCATGGACCAAAAATATCGATGTTTTGTTCCCCGAGCCACCTAGTTATCACTTTTGCCTTATGGCAAGGTGCTCCATCATGCTGGAAAAGGCATTGTTCGTCACCAAACTGTTCCTGGATGGTTGGGAGAAGTTGCTCTCGGAGGATGTGTTGGTACCATTCTTTATTCATGGCTGTGTTCTTAGGCCAAATTGTGAGTGAGCCCACTCCCTTGGCTAAGAAGCAACCCCACACATGAATGGCCTCAGGATGCTTTACTGTTGGCATGACACAGGACTGATGGTAACGCTCACCTTGTCTTCTCCGGACAAGCTTTTTTCCGGATGCCCCAAACAATTGGAAAGGGGATTCATCAGAGAAAATGTATTTACCCCAGTCCCCAGCAGTCCAATCCCTGTACCTTTTGCAGAATATCAGTCTGTCCCTGATGTTTTTCCTGGAGAGAAGTGGCTTCTTTGCTGCCCTTCTTGACACCAGGCCATCCTCCAAAAGTCTTCGCCTCACTGTGCGTGCAGATGCACTCACACCTGCCTGCTGCCATTTCTGAGCAAGCTCTGTACTGGTGGTGCCCCGATCCCGCAGCTGAATCAAATTTAGGAGACGGTCCTGGCGCTTGCTGGACTTTCTTGGGCTCCCTGAAGCCTTCATCACAACAATTGAACCGCTCTCCTTGAAGTTCTTGATGATCCGATAAATGGTTGATTTAGGTGCAATCTTACTGGCAGCAATATCCTTGCCTGTGAAGCCCTTTTTGTGCAAAGCAATGAGGACGGCACGTGTTTCCTTGCAAGTAACCATGGTTGACTGAGGAAGAACAATGATTCAAAGTACCACCATCCTTTTGAAGCTTCCAGTCTGTTATTCAAACTCAATCAGCATGACAGAGTGATCTCCAGCCTTGTCCTTGTCAACACTCACACCTGTGTTAATGAGAGAATCACTGACATGTCAGCTGGTCTTTTTGTGGCAGGGCTGAAATGCAGTGGAAATGTTTTTTTGATTCAGTTCATTTGCATGGCAAAGAGGGATTTTGCAGTTAATTGCAATTCATCTGATCACTCTTCATAACATTCTGGAGTATATGCAAATGGCCATCATACAAACTGAGGCAGCAGACTTTGTGAAAATTAATATTTGTGTCATTCTCAAAACTTTTTACCACGACTGTCGATCAGAATGTTTAGCTTAAAATGTTGATCAACTATTATTTCTGTTCATTATAAGTGCAGCAATGCGCACAAGGCAGTAAGCTACACGCAAATGTTCCTTCCATAATGCAAGTAGCGGGAAATCTTCGTTGTCAAAAGCGCACCGCACATGCGACCGGTTCATGAGACAGATGAAAATATGCATTCGAAATTTAGAAAGAGGGGAGATTTAAAGATGCTACAACTAGCATGGGTTGCTAATACGACTAGGATTGTGCCTTTGGCTACTGGGTAATGAAAGTTGATTTGAAAACCAATAGAGCAGGAGAGAAATAGGCTACTGGTTTCAATGGCATATGGAATCTTTATAAAATAATTGGCTGGACGTTTGGTTGGATTTTGGCTAGGCTACTTTGAAGCAAAGTAAGACATGCCTCATAATATGTAGTAAAACGTTCAGGTTTCAAACTATTAAGTATATGTTTTCTAAATTCTTACTGCAGTGGTGAGTGACACGCTGAATGAAGCTTGCCTAGTTGCATATGCACTTGAATGGCGAATGGGTTGAAAGCACTTCATAGTTGAGAAATAAAAGTAGTAGCTCTTTTCAATCGTGGCCATTGTTTTTAACACGCGATTGCATTTAGAATTGTTGTGCAATGATTGGGCTTATGAAACCACGTTTCACTCCAGCAGCAACAAACAGCTGTTTGAAGAGCTGTAGCAACAACTCTCGCGCTACATCGACTGGTATTTCAGGCAATGAGTAGGCAAAAATGCATTATTTCGCAATGGGATTTGTAATTTTTTGGGACAATTCGCCAATTTTATTTATCGGCTTGTAAAAAATATATATTTACTGGATAATGGATGAGCATTGTGCATACACAACCGCTGAAAAACTATTGCACGCGTGTGCACACACACGCACAGACATGCTATAATCATTGTTTTTTCACACACAGCACAGCAGCTCCTTTGTAGCATTGTAGCCTGTACACCGCTCTATGTTAATGTGCAGGTGCCTGCTGCATGCCTGCATGGTGCTATTTTTTGTGGGTGGGCGAGAGAAAAGGGGAGAGAGAGGGAGAGAGCTAGAATCTCTGCAGCTCCCCTGAGACAAGAATACCACCTGTAAGGGATGGATGGATGCAACAGAGGGAGGAGAGA
The DNA here is from genome assembly GCF_002910315.2 of Salvelinus sp. IW2-2015. NCBI lineage: Eukaryota > Metazoa > Chordata > Actinopteri > Salmoniformes > Salmonidae > Salvelinus > Salvelinus sp. IW2-2015. Next base: position 31,656,119 of record NC_036856.1, read on the forward strand.
GAGGGGAAGGAGAGGATGCAATGGGGCGGGCGTGGAAGGGGGTTAGGGAGAGAGTGAGAGGGAAGCGGAGAGAGGTGATGAGATGGGGAGGAGGTAGGGGGAGAAGGGGAGAGGCTAAGGGATGAAGATTGAGCGAGGGAGGGGAGAGAAAGGATAAAAGGATTAGATAAGGGCTGGAAGTACAGTATATTCATATTATTGCCTCCACCCATTCTATCCTTTCTGATCTATGTGGAGAAGGGTCAGATTTTAGACTGGCTATTAGTAGCCTGCAGTGGTGATTAAGCAGCAGGCTCTAGTAGCCATCACTAAGCTAAAGGCTAATGCTAAGCCTCCTCTGCTCTGGTCTGTTAAAGTGAATGTGCAGGCTTTAGTAGCCATCACTAAGTTAAAGGCTAATGCTAAATATCATTTTCCGTTCTGTAGTGAATCAGCAAAACCTACTAGACAGTACTAAGCTAAAGGATATCACTAACCCTTGTCTCCTCTGATGTTGTAGCAAATGGAATCTAGAGGGCTAATGTAGGGGTGTCTCATCAGGGCCTGCAGGACAGGCCGGACAGCTGTAATTGCTCAATCGAGCAATTACAGCTGGCATTAAGTCAATGGGAAAGCTCCAAGGCAGTGCTAGACTGTCACCGCTTATACATTATGTAGTTTAGACATGCCATCCAGGAAGATGAGGAGCAAGAGGGATGGAGGGAGGGAGGAAGCTAGGGAGGGATAGGGGAGGGATAACATTAACCCTGATTTGCACGCAGTTTGAGCTGCATAGGGAAATTAGCACATTTACCCAACCATGCAGAAAGATGTAGGCCTACATAGACACTCATTCTGAGTCAGAGTAGAAGACAATACTGTGGAGGCAGATGAAGTGCTTTCATTGGTCAGAGAGAGCGAGATGGAGAGAGAGAAACAGCGAGAGAGGTAGAGAGATGAAGAGCGAGAGAGAGAGCAGAAGGATTGTGACAGTGGTGAGAGAGAGGGAGCATAGAGAGAGTGAAAGGGAGCTGAGAGAGTCAGAGAGAGAGAGTGAAAGGGAGCTGAGAGAGATAGTCAGAGAGAGAAAGCGAGACAGTGAAAGGGAGCTGAGAGAGATAGTCAGAGAGAGAAAGCGAGACAGTGAAAGGGAGCTGAGAGAGATAGCGTCAGAGAGAGTGAAAGGGAGCTGAGAGAGATAGTCGAGAGAGAGAGAAGTGAAGGGAGCTGAGAGATAGTCAGAGAGAGAAAGAGAGAGAGAGCGAACGAGACCTGAGAGAGATAGTCAGAGAGAGAGTGAACGGGAGCTGAGAGAGATAGTCAGGGAGAGAAAGAGAGAGAGAGTGAAAGGGAGCTGAGAGAGATAGTCAGAGAGAGAAAGAGAGAGAGAGAGTGAAAGGTAGCTGAGAGAGATAGTCAGAGAGAGAAAGAGAGAGAGAGTGAATGAGACCTGAGAGAGTAGAGAGAGAGTGAACGGGAGCTGAGAGAGATAGTCAGGGAGAGAAAGAGAGAGTGAAAGGGAGCTGAGAGAGATAGTCAGAGAGAGAAAGAGAGAGAGAGTGAAAGGGGACTGAGAAAGAGAGAGAGAGTGAAAGGAGCTGAGAGAGATAGTCAGAGAGAAAAGAGGAGAGGAGTGAAAGGGAGCTGAGAGAGATAGTCAGAGAGAGAAAGAGAGAGAGAGTGAAAGGGAGCTGAGAGAGATAGTCAGAGAGAGAAAGAGAGAGAGAGTGAAAGGGAGCTGAGAGAGATAGTCAGAGAGAGAAAGAGAGAGAGAGTGAAGGGAGCTGAGAGAGATAGTCAGAGAGAGAAAGAGAGGAGAGTGAAAGGGAGCTGAGAGAGATAGTCAGAGAGAGAAAGAGAGAGAGAGTGAAAGGAGCTGAGAGAGATAGTCAGAGAGAGAAAGAGAGAGAGAGTGAAAGGGAGCTGAGAGAGATAGTCAGAGAGAGAAAGAGAGAGAGAGTGAAAGGGAGCTGACAGAGATAGTCAGAGAGAGAAAGAGAGAGATCAGATACATGTAATGAGAAGCCAAGGTCTTTATATTAGAGTTAAGTGCAGTTAGAGTTAAACTGGGATATGCTTAACACCCCGGCAGTCCTACAATCCAAGCTTGATGCCCTCAATCTCACACAAATCATCAAGGAACCCACCAGGTACAACCCTAAATCCGTAACTGGGGCACCCTAATAGACATTATCCTGACCAACCTGCCCTCCAAATACACCTCTGCTGTCTTCAATCAAGATCTCAGCGATCACTGCCTCATTGCCTGTATCCGCCACGGGTCCGCGGTCAAACGACCACCCCTCATCACTGTCAAACGCTCCCTAAACCTTCTGCGCGAGCAGGCCTTTCTAATCGACTGGCCCGGGTACCCTGGAAGGATATTGACCTCATCCCGTCGTTGAGGATGCCTGGTCATTCTTTAAATGTTACTTCCTCACCTATTAGACAAGCATGCTCCCGTTCAAAAAATGCAGAACTAAGGAAAGTATATAGCCCTTGGTTATCGGACCTGACTTGCCCTCGACAGCAAAAAACATCCTGTGGCGAACCTGCCTAATAGCAATCGAAGAGCCCCCCGCGATTATGCAACTGTTCAGGGAAGTCACGGAACCAATACACCGCAGTCAGTCAGGAAAGCAAAGGCCAGCTTTTTCAAAGCAGAATTTGCATCCTGCAGCTCTAACTCAAAAAGTTCTGGGATACTGTAAAGTCCTGGAGAACAGAGCACGCTCTCTCCAAGCTGCCCACTGCACCTCGAGGCTTAGGTAAACACGGTCACCCCGATAAATCCGTGATAATCGAAGACGTTCAACAAGCATTTCTCAATGGCTGGCCATGCCTTTCTCATGGCGACCCACCTCGGCCAAAAGCCCGCCCCCCCCGCTGCTACTCGCCCAACCTCCCAGCTTCTCCTTTACCCAAATCAGATAGCAGATGTTCTGACAGAGCTGGAAAAACCTGGACCCATACAAACAGCTGGCTTGACAATCTGGACCCCGCTTATTTCTGAAACCTGGTCCGCGCCGATTGCGCACCCCATTACCAGCCTGTTCAACCTCTCCTCGTATCATCTGAGATCCCAAGGATGGAAAGCTGCGCGGTCATTTCCCCCCTCTTCAAAAAGGGGAGACACCCTGGACCCAAACTGTTTACAGACCTATATCATCCTGCCCTGCTATCTAAGGTCTTCGGAAAGCCAAGTCAACAAACAGATCACTGACCATCTCGAATCCACCGTACCTTCTCCGCTGTGCAAGTCCGGGTTTCCGAGCCGGTTCAGCGGTAGCACCTCAGCCACGCTCAAGTACTAAACCGACATGCCACTAACCGCCATCGAATAAAGACATTACTGTGCAGCCGTCTTCACTCGACCTGGCAAGGCTTTCGACCTCTGTCATCACAATATTCTAATCGGCAGACTCAGAGCCACGGTTTTTCTAATGAACTGCCTTGCCTGGTTCACCACTACTTTGCAGACAGAGTTCAGTGTGTCCAAACGGAGGGCATGTTTGTCCGGTCCTCTGCCAGTCTCTATGGGGGTACCACAGGGTTCAATTCTCGGGCCGACTTCTTTTCTTGTAATACATCAAATGATGTTGCTCTTGTGCGGGCGATTCCCGTGATCCAACCTCTACGCAGACGACACATTCTAATATACTTCCGGCCCTTCCTTTGGACATGTGCTATCTAACCTCCCAAAGAGCTGGCAATGCCATACAACACTCTCTTCCGTGGCCTCCAACTGCTCTTTATAACGCTAGTACAAAACCAAATGCATTGCTTTTCAACCGTTCGCTGCTGCACCGCACGCCCGACTAGCATCACCACCCTGACGGCTCCGACCTAGAATATGTGGACATCTATAAGTACCTAGGTGCGGTAGACTGCAAACTCTCCTTCCAGACTCATATCAAAACATATCTCCAATCCAAATCAAATCAAAGATCGGCTTTCTTATTCCGCAACAAGCCTCCTTCAACTTCACGCGCCAAACTTACCCCTAGTTAAAAATGACTATCCTACCGATCCTCACTTCGGCGATTGTTCATCTAACAAAATAGCTCCAACACTCTACTCAGGCAAACTGGCATGCAGTTTAATCACAGTGCCATTCGTTTTTGTTTATAAAGCACATTAACGACCCACCACTGCGACCTGTATGCCTAGTCGCTGGCCCTCGCTCATGTTTTCGTCGTCAGACCCCTGTGTGCTCCAGGATCATCTACAGCTATGCTAGTAAAAGTGCCGCCTTCATGATCTCAGTTCACGGTCACGATGGCTACACCCATCCGCAGCACGCGCTCCAGCAGGTGTATCTCACTGATCATCCCTAAAGCTAAAAACCTATTTTGGCACGCCTTCTCTTCCAGTTCTCGCTGGCCTGCGACTGGAACGAATTGCAAAAATCTCTGAAGTTGGAGACTTTTATCTCCCCAACAACTTAAAAAAAGTTCTGCTATCCGAGAGCTAACGATCGCATGCAGCTGTTACATAGTGCCATCTGTAAACCTAACCCACCCAATTTACCTACTCACCCCCCATTACTGCTTTTTATTTATTTACTTTTCTGCTCTTTTGCACACCAGTATCTCTTCTTGCACATTGACATGCTGATGATTTTATCATCTCATGTGTTAATCTGCCTCAATTTAATTATTCGATTTATTGCCTACCATGCCTATTGCACAACATTGTATATAGATTCCTTTTTTTCTACATGTTAATTGACTGTTTATTGTTTATCATGTGTAACTCTGTGTTTGTCCTGTTCACACTGCTATGCTTATCTTGGCCAGGTCGCGTTGCAAATGAGAATTGTTCTAACTAGCCTACTGGTGTAAATTTAAGGTGAAATAAAAAAAAAAATAAAAGAGAGCAGAATCGCCTCGTGGAGTACAGCTCATTGTGTGTGTGTGTGTCTGTGTGTGTGTGTTGACATGTATGTATGTATGTATGTTGTATGTATGATGTCTGTCTGTGTGCACTGTTAAAGACATGTTATGTGTAGGCTAGGCTGAATGGTTTCGATGTCTGTCAAAAGTGGTTGTGTCTCTGTAGGCTGTGTTTTTAGACCTGTTTGTATTGTGTAGCTATGGGAGTGTGTGGTGTGGTTGTTTTATGGTATGCCCTGTCTGTCTCTGGTTGTGACTACCAGGAAGCAGGATCCATCTCTCTCTCAGAAACAGTCACTCAGTTCAAACACATAACCGCGCTTCTCCCCTGGACAGTTCCTCTCTTTTTACCATCTCTTCCATCTCTCTATGTCTCTCTCTTTTTGTGTGTGTTGTGAATGTGTGTGTGTGCTCATAACACAGACTTCCTCTGTCTCTCTACCGTCCATCTTACAACCGGTTTCTGTCTCTCTACGTCCATTTCTCTACACAGTCACTGTCTCTACCGTCCATCTCTACACAGTCTCTGTCTCTCTACCGTCCATATCTCTACACAGTCTCTGTGTCTCTCTCTACCGTCCATCTCTACACAGCCTTTGTCTCTCTACCGTCCATATCTCTACACAGTCCTTGTCTCTACCGTCCATCTCTACACAGCCTCTGTCTCTCTACGTCCATATCTCTACACAGTCTCTGTCTCTCTTACCGTCGCATCTCTACACAGTCTCTGTCTCTCTACCGTCCATATCTCTACACAGTCTCTGTCTCTACCGTCATCTCTACACAGTCTCTGTCTCTCTACCGTCCATATCTACACAGTCTCTGTCTCTCTACGTCCATCTCTACACAGCCTCTGTCTCTCTACCGTCCATCTCTACACAGCCTCTGTCTCTCTACTACGTCCATCTCTCTACACAGTCTCTGTCTCTCTACCGTCCATTCTCTACACAGCCTCTGTCTCTCTAACCGTCCATCTCTACACAGCCTCTGTCTCTCTACCGTCCATCTCTACACAGTCTGTCTCTCTACCGTCCATCTCTACACAGTCTCTGTCTCTCTACCGTTCTTATCTCTACACAGTCTCTGTCTCTGTCAATTAATTCAATTTCAATTCAAGGGGCTTTATTGGCATGGGAAACATGTGTTAAACATTGCAA
>NC_036856.1:31662174-31687311 GCF_002910315.2 Salvelinus sp. IW2-2015
GTCCTTTCTCTATTTTCCCTGAATAGATCACTTCACTCTGAACTGATCTTTCAAGTGTCTATCTTGGGGAATCCAGCTGGTCTTTAAAAATATTGACTTAACCTAGTTGTGTGTGATGTGTGTGTTGTGTGGATTGTGTGTGTGTGTGTGTGTGTGTGTGTGTGTGTGTGTGTGTGTGTGTGTGTCAGGACATTTGGCGTGGGACATTTGACCGCCAGCCTTCTAATTTACTAGACATTTAAGAAATTTACCAGACTAATGCATTGGGTGTGTAACCTGATTCAGGCGTCCACCACTGTGCTCAGAATGACAGAAATCCCATTTAGATTATGGTAATTCATCTTAACAGAACATGCAAGTTGAGGATGCAGCGACGTGCATCCTTCTTACTGAATTCCAATGTACACTTTGAAGATGTTGGAATAACTGTCCACATTGACTTTTTTTTAAAACAGTCACAAATTATTTTAATTTTATTTTTTTACACCTTTATTTAACTTGGCAAGTCAGTTAAGAACACATTCTTATTTTCAATGACGGCCTAGGAACGGTGGGTTAACTGCCTTGTTCAGGGGCAGAACGACAGATTTTTACCTTGTCAGCTCGGGGATTCAATCTTGCAACCTTACAGTTAACTAGTCCAACGCTCTAACCACCTGCCTCACGAGGAGTCTGCCTGTTACGCGAATGCAGTAAGAAGCCAAGGTAAGTTGCTAGCTAGCATTAAACTTATAAAAAACAATCAATCAATCAATCAAAATCACTAGTTAACTACACATGGTTGATGATATTACTAGTTTATCTAGCGTGTCCTGCGTTGCATATAATCGATGCGGTTGCCATTCGCGGAAAAAGGACTGTCGTTGCTCCAATGTGTACCTAACCATAAACATCAATGCCTTTCTTAAAATCAATACACAGAAGTATATATTTTTAAACCTGCATATTTAGCTAAAATAAATCCAGGTTAGCATGCAATATTAACCAGGTGAAATTGTGTCACTTCTCTTGCGTTCATTGCACGCAGAGTCAGGGTATATGCGATAATAATAAACGTTTTGTTTTCGAAATTATAGTTTCCGGATTCAACCATATTAATGACCAAAGGCTTGTATTTCTGTGTGTTATTATGTTATAATTAACTCTATGATTTGATATTTGATAGAGCAGTCTGACTGAGCGATGGTAGACAGCAGCAGGCTCGTAAGCATTCATTCAAACAGCACTTTCGTGCGTTTTGCCAGCAGCTCTTCACTGTGCTTCAAGCATTGCGCTGTTTATGACTTCAAGCCTATTCACTCTCGAGATTAGGCTGGTCTCACCGATGTGTAATGGCTAGCTAGTTAGCGAGGTGCGCGTTAATAGCGTTTCAAACGTCACTCGCTCTGAGACTTGGAGTGGTTGTTCCCCTTGCTCTGCATGGGTAACGCTGCTTTGAGGGTGGCTGTTGTCGATGTGTTCCTCGTTCGAGCTCAGGTAGGGGCGAGGAGAGGGACGGAAGCTATACTGTTACACTGGCAATACTAAAGTGCCTATAAGAACATCCAATAGTCAAAGGTATATGAAATACAAATGGTATAAAGAGAAATAGTCCTATAAATACTATATTAACTACAACTTAAAACTTCTTACCTGGGAATATTGAAGWCTCATGTTAAAAGGAACCACCAGCTTTCATATGTTCTCATGTTCTAAGCAAGGAACTTAAACGTTAGCTTTTTACATGGCACATATTGCACTTTTACTTTCTTCTCCAACACTTAGTTTTTGCATTATTTAAACCAAATTGAACATGTTTCATTATTTATTTGAGGCTAAATTGATTTTTATTGATGTATTATATTAAGTTAAAATAAGTGTTCATTCAGTATTGTTGTAATTGTCATTATTACAAATACATTTAAAAAATTGTCCGATTAATCGGTATCGGCTTTTTTTGGTCCTCCAATAATCGGTATCGGTATCAGCGTTGAAAAATCATAATCGGTCGACCTCTAATGCATACTGCCTCCAGCTCATTGCAAAATGGTGTGTGACGCACTGAAGCCTGCCTACCGTTGCCTATGCACTTGAATGGTGAATGAGAAGCAAGCTTTTTTTTACATTTTGGCCATCAAAACGTTTTTTACGCAATTTAATTTAGAATTGTTATGCAATGATTGGGCTTATGAAAGCACGTTTCACTCCAGCAGCAACAAACAAGCTTTTGATGAGTGTAGCAGCAGCTATCGACTGATATTTAAATCAAAGAGTAGGCTAAAAATGAATTTTCGCAATGGGAACTGGCGGCAATTTTATTTATATTTCTTTGCCGGCAGTTACTGGCTAACAGAAACCCTGGTGTGTGTGTGCACGTTTGTGCCTGTCTGTCAATATCGCTCAGGTTGTGAGGATAACCTAATACCTAAATCCAATTAATAAATCAAAACTGTTTGTTCAGGAGCAGTGGAGTGGAATATCTAAATGTGTCCACACACCACACACACACACACACACACACACACACAACACACACACACACACACACACACACACACACACACACACACACACACGACACGACACATGTCCCAGGGGGTTATTCCACTAGAGGACTGTAATTACCTGAGGTCACACATGACATTCTCATTAACTGGCCAACTGATAATAACTGATAATCTACAATACAGCATCCCTCAGAGAACAGGGGACTGGGAGGTAGAAATACACTATATATACAAAAGTATGTGGACACCCATTCAAATGAGTGTGTTTGTCTATTTCAGCCACACCTGTTGCTGACAGGTGTATAACATTGAGCACACAGCCATGCAATCTCCATAGACAACCATTTGCAGTAGAATGGACTTATTGAATAGCGCAGTGACTTTCAACGTCATAGGATATCACCCTTTCAACAAGTCAGTTCGTCAAATTTCTGCCCTGCTACAGCTGCCCCGGTCAACTGTAAGTGCTATTATTGGGAAGTGGAAACGTCAAGGAGCAACAATGGCTCAACCGTAAAGTGGTAGGCCACACACGCTCACAAAACGGGACTACCGAGTGCTGAAGCGCATAGAGCGTATAAAATCGCCTGTCCTCGGTTGCAACACTCACAACAGAGTTCCAAACTGCCTCCGCAAGCAGGAGTTTTATGAAATAGGATTCCATGGCCGAGCAGCCGCACACAAGCCTAAGATCACCATGTGCAATGCCAAGTGTCGGCTGGAGGGGTGTTAATCTCGCCGCCTTTGTACTCTGGAGCAGTGGAAACGTGTTCTCTGGAGTGATGAATCATGCTTTGCCAACTGGCAGTCCTACGGACAAATCTGGGTTTGGCGGATGCCAGGAGAACGCTACCTGCCCCAATGCATAGTGCCAACTGTAAGGTGTCCACATACTTTTGATCATGTAGTGTACTATCAAAAAGAGTATGAAGTGAACACACACCACGTGCGTACATACACTCACGTAGACACACACACACGCACAAACTCTCACCAGCTCTTTCTCTCTGCCATATTGTGTCCCTCGTCAGACTCCTGCTCTTTGATGTGATGACTGGTGTTTCTGGAAGTCAAAATAACCTTTTCAGTCTCAGACGTATTCAGTTCCAGCCTCCATCACAGACATTACACAAACAGGGTACAGAGACATAGTAACCCATGATAACACTATTACGCACATACTTACAGTACTACTCAATTACACACACATGATACAGAGACTCAATAATACACAGACGGTACACATTGAGTACGTAATACAGACCTGAACCAATGATGTATATAAACCCTGGATTGCTGATGCTATATATGGGCCAATGAGAGACAATGGGGTTACTGCATCCCAATATGGCGAGTATGGGCGAGTGGGTGTGTCAAAAGGAAAGTAGTGGTCGTGTGGAACGGAGTGGGTGTGTCAACAGCTCTCTGCTATAGGTGAGAGTATTTTGTTTTGATTGAGTGGTGTTGTTTCACTTCCGTTTCTTACCAGGCAACTACTGTACATTGAGCTACCATAACGCCAGAGTTTGGACATCAGTTTTTAAGCCAGAGGATGAGTCTGAGGGGTATTTCACTGTTAGTTTTACACAACTAATTGTACATTTTCCGTTATAAAACTGATGATTGTTTGTTTTGAATTAAAAGTGTTGACAATGAGTGTTTCTTCATGTGTTGTATGCGTTGGCTACTAGGTAGTTACTTCTCATGCTGTTGCCGGCCAGTAGTGCTTGTGAAGCGGGAGCAAAGGGCACTGTGTCCCAGTGTTGTTGTCTTTCATGCCCTCCCCATTGAGTAGTAGACTGTATGTACTGTATGTATCAAGATCTTGATGGTAATCAATATTAGTTATTTCTTGTGTCGACTGCTATCTTACTTCAAATAAAATCATGTGAGAGAAAATATTGGCCTTAGCTACCGCTGGCGACACAACCGTGATACCCAGTAGGAAGCAATTCAAGTTGGCAGGCATGGCCTCCCGGGTGGCGCAGTGGTCTAGGGCACTGCATCGCAGCGCTAGCTGCGCCACCAGAGTCTCTGGGTTCGCGCCCAGGCTCTGTCGCAGCCGGCCGCGACCGGGAGGTCCGTGGGGCGACGCACAATTGGCCTAGCGTCGTCCGGGATAGGGAGGGTTTGGCCGGTAGGGATATCCTTGTCTCATCTCATTTTTCACAATTCCTGACATTTAATCTAAGTAAAAATTCCCTGTCTTAGGTCAGTTAGGATCACCACTTTACTTTAAGAATGTGAAATGTCAGAATAATATGCAGAGAAAATGATTTATTTCAGCTTTTATTTCTTTCATCACATTCCCACTGTGTCAGAAGTTACATACACTCAATTAGTATTTGGTAGCATTACCTTTAAATTGTTAACTTGGGCCAAACGTTTTGGGTAGCCTTCCACAAGCTTTCCACAATAAGTTGGGTGAATTTTGGCCCATTCCTCCTGACAGACTGGTGTAACGAGTCAGGTTTGTAAGGCCTCCTTGCTCGCACATGCTTTTTCAGTTCTGCCCACAAATTTTCTATGGGATTGAGGTCAGGCGTTTGTGATGCCACTCCAATACCTTGACTTCGTTGTCCTTAAGCCATTTTGCCACAACTTTGAAAGTATGCTTGGGGTCATTGTCCATTAGAAGACCCATTTGCGACCAAGCTTCAACTTCCTGACTGATGTCTTGAGATGTTGCTTCAATATATCTACATAATTTTCTTTCCTCATGAAGCCATCTATTTTGTGAAGTGCACCAGTCCCTCCTGCAGCATAGCACCCCCACAACATGATGCTGCCACCCCCGTGATTCCCGGTTGGGATGGTGCTCTTCGGCTTGCAAGCCTGCACCTTTTCCCTCCAAACATAATGATGGTCATTATGGCCAAACAGTTATATTTTTGTTTCCTCAGACCAGAGGACATTTCTCCAAAAAGTACATTCTTTGTGCCCATGTGCAGTTGCAAACCGTAGTCTGGCTTTTTTATGGAGGTTTTGGAGCAGTGGCTTCTTCCTTGCTGAGCGGCCTTTCAAATGTCGATATAGGACTCGTTTTACTGTGGATATAGATACTTTTGTACCTGTTTCCTCCAGCATCTTGACAAGGTCCTTTGCTGTTGTTCTGGGATTGATTTGCACTTTTCACACCAAAGTACGTTCATCTCTAGGAGACAGAACGCGTCTCTTTCCTGAGCGGTATGACGGCTGCATGGTCCCATGGTGTTTATACTTGTGTACTATTGTTTGTACAGATAAACGTGGTACCTTCAGGCGTTTGAAAATTGCTCCCAAGGATGAACCAGGTCTACAATTTTTTGTCTGAGGTCTTGGCTGATTTCGTTTGATTTTCCCATGATGTCAAGCAAAGAGGCACTGAGTTTGAAGGTAGGCCTTGAAATACATCCACAGGTACACCTCCAATTGACTCAAATGATGTCAATTAGCCTTTCAGAAGCTTCTAAAGCCATAACATAATTTTTTTGAATTTTCCAAGCTGTTTAAAGGCACAGTCAACTTGGTGTATGTAAACTTCTGACCCACTGGAATTGTGATACAGTGAATTATAAGTGAATAAATCTGTCTGTAAACAATTGTTGGAAAAATGACTTGTGTCATGCACAAAGTAGATGTCCTAACCGACTTGCCAAAACTATAGTTTGTTAAGAATAAATTTGTGGAGTGGTTGAAAAACGAGTTTTAATGACTCCAACCTAAGTGTTGTACTTACCGTTAGTACTTTCAAACATTTTTATTTTAATGAAAATGTTTTAATGTATTTTTGCAGAAATCTCTCCGCCATTTCCTTGGTTGCTAAAATTCTAATAGTTCACTTAATTTCAGTTTAAAACATAGAAATATATTTTCAATAACCAACATTATTTTATTTTCAGCTGTTTGAAGCTGGTGTACAAAACCAAAATTAAAAGCAGAAACGAAACTTAACAGGAAGCATGGAAATAGTGTACATAGAAAAGATCTACCACTTCTTAGAATTGCTTTCCATCAGATGCCAGCTCTATAACTCCCATTTCTACAGTGGTTCCTCCTTTAAAACTTGCGAGCTTACACCGCGGGACTTAGAGGTACCCAGCGTCACCGCTTCATTGCTCCAGACCACCACAAGGGGGAGTTAGAGCACTCATTATGCATTTGGTTCCCAAGGTTTTTATATGACCAATCATATCGAGTGGTTCCAATGACGAATTTGATGCGGGCCACCCGTCCTTGGTGACTTCAGCAAAGATGGCTGACAAAACATTACGGGTAAGCAAATGTATGTAGTTATAACATCATAACGAGTCAAGCAAAAAATGTACAATTGAGAGGAATATGTTAGTTAATGTAGAGACAAACGATTATGCATATTTTTTTGTCAAAGTTAATTTACGAAAATCGCTATTTAGCAAGTTTTTTTCAGCCATATCCAATACCAGGTGTATCAAACTCATTTATTATAGCAAGCAGGGAGCAGGTTTCGAGTCCTCAACATTCTAGCCCGAAGTCCAGCACGCTATCAACTGTGCCCAAATGTATTAATTGGGTTTGGGGCCGATTGTGACTAAAAACACTTTATCAATTTAACATGTGGAAAGGTATTATTATTATTATTATTAATAAAAGTATTATTATTAGTTTTTCACAAGCGTAGCAGGATGGGCTATTAGCTGAACAATAGACTATTAGCTGAACAATAAACTATTCAACCTTTACTAAAAAATTGTCTAATAGCCGAGCTAGGTGTGAACCCCCCCTCTCCCCAACTTGAGCTAGGTATGAAACCCCCCCCCCTCCTCCCCAACTTGCAACAAATCATTTTCAGGACTATCGAGAAAAAGCAGCGGAGATGCGCAATAGGTTTCTAAGAAGAAGCTATTCTCTTAGAGGATGAAGCTCTTAATTTGGCATTGGGGAAACACGAGATGAACTGCTACAAAAAAGACCTGCTTAATGCTGAAGAACACTCTGTAATGTTCACAACTACATATACTTTGAACTCGCGAAAAGTGGGAGATGCGGTCAAGAAACACTGGCATGTTATATATATGTGATACATTGGTCCGTGCCAACTGCCAGCCACAAAATCAACATCAGCCAGAATGTTTTAGGATTTTCACCCTCCAGGCATTATTTCCTAAAGGTCTTAATGATGAAATGCCTATGTATGTTATGTTGTAAATTTGAACATGAATTATGCCCCTATTTCAGATTACTCTGACGTGTTTCGTACGATGTACCCAATGATTTATGAAAACTTGCTTGGTAGGTCGATGTACTTATTGTGGTTTTACAGACGTGTTTAATACGTTTTATGCACACACTTTATTTGAATATTTATTAAATGCATATTGTTATATTTGGTAGCAATTATTTGTTTTTCCTTTGCCTCCAACCCCTTTCCATGCGTGGAACCGATGTGGGTGGGGCTAGGTCTAAGGGTGTTCATTAAAGAAACTCACAAAAGCTCTGGCGAAGGCCGTGAGGCCGATACATAAGCTTATTAAAGATCAGTGATATGATCAAGAGCAGTGTGCGATTTCCTTTTTCCTTTTCCTCATCTTATCCGGCTGTTGCCATACACCTGCAAAAAAGATAGCTCAGACGTGCGAGTGCCTTTTGAATTTGACTTTACAAACAACAAGCGGGCTTAATTGGAGTCTATTTCTTCTGAGCCTAGACCTATATAAAATAACTTAACTGGCTGAGGTAGACTATGAGGCTTAACAGCCTAATAGAAGTAGGATTTTTTTTATTAGGCTGCTTACAACTGCAACTGGTAAAAAATGTAGCATCCTACGTAAAACAATCATTTAAATAAAAAAAGTCTGCACGTTCAAACTAAAACAATGTAACTAAAAAGAAAGCGCACATTTGTAAATCCCAAACTAAAAGTAATTGGAAAGGTAGATAGATACAAATTATGTATGACATTGTGGTTACAATATAGAATGTAACCCATCATGCAAGTGATTCCTATTAGCAGGACAACTGACTTTTTATAGACCGGCTACTGTTGTGAAAATCTCTCAACTTGCAATGTATTTGATGCTTAAGTACTTTAAAGTGTTACATTTCTAACTCAAAGCAGCATTTCTTCATCAACATATTTATGCTTTCGTTAATCTTCTTCCTTTTGTTCTGTAGCAATTTTGAGCAAATTGCTCAAGGGCCACGGTTGATTATTCTGTGAAGATGAAGTTATCAAATGTCTCGCCAGCTTTGATCCATGACTGGGCCTGCAGGACACAAAGTTCTTTGTTTGTCAGACGAATCGTTGGGTCGAAACTACAGAACAGTACAAAACAAGCGAACACACATGGTTAATGTTCTGAGAATGATTTTAATATTTTATATATACAGTGGGGAGAACAAGTATTTGATACACTGCCGATTTTGCAGATTTTCCTACTTAAAAAGCATGTAGAGGTCTGTAATTTTTATCATAGGTACACTTCAACTGTGAGAGACGGAATCTAAACAAAAATCCCGAAAATCACATTGTATGTTTTTTAAGTAATTAATTAGCATTTATTGCATGACATAAGTATTTGATACATCAGAAAAGCAGAACTTAATATTTGGTACAGAATCCTTTGTTTGCAATTACAGAGATCATACGTTTCCTGTAGTTCTTGACCAGGTTTGCACACACTGCAGCAGGGATTTTGGCCCACTCCTCCATACAGACCTTCTCCAGATCCTTCAGGTTTCGGGCTGTCGCTGGCATACGGACTTTCAGCTCCCTCCAAAGATTTTCTATTGGGTTCAGGTCTGGAGACTGGCTAGGCCACTCCAGGACCTTGAGATACTTCTTACGGAGCCACTCCTTAGTTGCCCTGGCTGTGTGTTTCGGTCGTTGTCATGCTGGAAGACCCAGCCACGACCCATCATCAATGCTCTTACTGAGGGAAGGAGGTTGTTGGCTAAGATCTCGCAATACATGGCCCCATCCATCCTCCCCTCAATACAGTGCAGTCGTCCTGTCCCCTTTGCAGAAAGCATCCCCAAAGAATGATGTTTCCACCTCCATGCTTCACGGTTGGGATGGTGTTCTTGGGGTTGTACTCATCCTTCTTCTTCCTCCAAACACGGCGAGTGGAGTTTAGACCAAAGGCTCTATTTTTGAATCATCAGCCACATGACCTTCTCCCATTCCTCCTCTGGATCATCCAGATGGTCATTGGCAAACTTCAGACGGGCCTGGACATGCGCCTGCTTGAGCAGGGGACCTTGTGTGCGCTGCAGGATTTTAATCCATGACGGCGTAGTGTGTTACTATGGTTTTCTTTGAGACTGTGGTCCCAGCTCTCTTCGGTCATTGACCAGGTCCTGCCGTGTAGTTCTGGGCTGATCCCTCACCTTCCTCATGATCATTGATGCCCCACGAGGTGAGATCTTGCATGGAGCCCCAGACCGAGGGTGATTGACCATCATCTTGAACTTCTTCTATTTTCTTCTATTTTCGAATAATTGCGCCAACAGTTGTTGCCTTCTCACCAAGCTGCTTGCCTATTGTCCTGTAGCCCATCCCAGCCTTGTGCAGGTCTACAATTTTATCCCTGATGTCCTTACACAGCTCTCTGGTCTTGGCCATTGTGGAGAGGTTGGAGTCTGTTTGTTGAGTGTGTGGACAGGTGTCTTTTATACAGGTAACGAGTTCAAACAGATGCAGTTAATACAGGTAATGAGTGGAGAACAGGAGGGCTTCTTAAAGAAAAACTAACAGGTCTGTGAGAGCCGGAATTCTTACTGGTTGGTAGGTGATCAAATACTTATGTCATGCAATAAAATGCAAATGAATTACTTAAAAATCATACAATGTGATTTTCTGGATTTTTGTTTTAGATTCCGTCTCTCACAGTTGAAGTGTACCTATGATAAAAATTACAGACCTCTACATGCTTTGTAAGTAGGAAAACCTGCAAAATCGGCAGTGTATCAAATACTTGTTCTCCCCACTGTAATATATATTAAATCCTTATTTTCCACCATAATTGGCAAATATATTCATTAAAAATCCTACAATGTGATTTTTTTGATTTTTTCTCTCATTTTGTCTGTCATAGTTGAAGTGTACCTATGATGAAAATGACAGGCCTCTCTCATCTTTTTAAGTGGGAGAACTTGCACAATTGGTGGCTGACTAAATACTTTTTTGCCCCACTGTATATAAAAGCCCCTTAGATATTCTCAGCGATCCTAATGTAAAATGCCCCTTAAATATTAATATAGAGTCCTCCAATCCTCTAAATGTAATTATTGGCGGAGAGAGTCACATTATTGAAAAAAAATATTTGTAGATATACTGTTAAAAATGGTGTAGGTCTTATTTATTTAAAGAGCATATTGAAGTTAGAAGCAAAAGCCTACAACTATTTTAGCACTGTTTTGTGCTGCTCTGAGACAAGCACGACACAGGGATTCTTTAGCTAAATAGCCCAGTACTGTACTGCCGGACATCACATTGTACAGCTCCATATTTTCCATTCCATCCTAGCAGAAACCCAGAGGGTTTTTTGTTTTTCATGGAATAGAAACGCCATAATATTAATCAGATTAATTATGCAAGTACCAGTCAAAAGTTTAAACACACCTACTCATTCCAGGATTTTTCTATATTTTTACGATAATTTTATATTTTTATTTTTAAATAACACATGTGGAATCAGTTAAGAACAAATTCCTATTTACAAGGACAGCCTACTCCTTCTCCCCAATGGCGATTTGAACCCCGGTCTCCCGCATGCTTCGCATTCTGTAGTACAGATATGATCTGCTCTCCCTTATGTAAGGAATTAGGCACTTCCCCATGTTAACTACAGTATGTATCGTAGATTGCACAGTAGCCTAGTAAACAAATAAACACATTTCGTTAATAAAATAATGATAAAAAAATACTCTTTCAAAATGCAGATGTTGATTTTGCTATGTATCTAATGAAGGCAAACAATTTAGAAGCCTACTCCCAACGACCTCACGTTGTACATCGCCATATTTTCCATTCCATTCGTTATGGATCCATAACTAAAATCAACATCTGCATTTTGAAAGAGTATTTTTTAATCATTATTTTATTAACATAATGTGTTTATTTGTTTATCTGTGCAGTCTACATTAACTACATACTGTAGTTGACATGGGACTCTTTCAAAATGCAGATGTTGATTTAGTTATGGATCCATAACGAATTACTATGGGAATAAATATCACTGATTTACAGAAATATTGGAACAAAGTTGTCTAATGGAGACAAACAATTTAGCATCCTCCAATCCTGTAGCCTACTCCCAACCATCATGTTGTCCATCGCCATATTTTCCTTTCCATCCTAACGGAAACCCTGAGGGTATCATTTTTCTCTGAATAGAAACACTATAATATTAATCAAATTAATCAAATTTCTTAAAATCAATCCCATATACTATGTTATTACAATAAAGGTTTTAAATTCTCTGGTAATGCCATTACGGAATACTGTCAAATGATTCTCAAAGATGCTCTCTGGTGGTCAAACTAGCAATAACAGAAAAATGGCGGAGAATTAAATGACGTGCCACAGAATTCTGCGGCAGCAGGCAAGGTGTGCATAAGTATGACGCAACTTTTATAGGAGGAACCACTGTATGTCAATTTGGTCAGGTCATCCAAAAAGTTACATATTGCAGATTTAAGTACTTTGTTGTTGTAGTTTAGCTCACATAATATCATTTAAAAGTATGCAGGTGTTTGTAATATAATAAACGTGGCAATAACAAATGTAGACATAAATGCATTTATTAATATCTTCCAAAATATTTTTTGCGATGATGAAGAAGTGCCAAGATGGAGGTACGGGGGCTTCAAAACCGTGCCCCCTGTCAGTCATCTAGTGTGTAGTGTGTAGACACTGCATTCGGAAAGTATTCAGATCCCTTGACTTTTTCCATTTTGTTAAGTTACAGCCTTATTCTAAAATTGATTAAATAATTTTTTTCCATCAATCTACACACAATACCCCATAATGACAAAGTAAAAACTGGGTTTTAGAATTTTTTGCACATTTATTAAAATAAACAACTGAAATATCACATTTACGTAAGTATTCAGACCTTTTGTTGTCTTGGCTGTGTGCTTAGGGTCGTTGTCCTGTTGGAAGGTCAACCGTCTCCCCAGTCTGAGGTCCTGAGTGCTCTGGAGCAGGTTCTCATCAAGGCTCTCTTTGTACTTGCTCTGTTCATCTTTCCCTCAATCCTGACTASTCTCCAAGTAGTCACGAGAATTTTTATCCTAACACGGAACCCAAACCGGCTGCGCGCGTGCGCCATCGTGCGCCATCGTGCGCTATCGTGCATAAATGTATTTTGCCCCCCCACACCAAACGCGATCACGACACGCAGGTTAAAATATCAAAACAAAATCTGAACCAATGACATTAATTTGGGGACAGGTCGAAAAGCATTAAACATGTATGGCAATTTAGCTAGCTAGCTTGCACTTGCTAGCTAACGTTAATTTGTCCTATTTAGCTAGCTTGCTGTTGCTAGCTAATTTGTCCTGGGATATAAACATTGAGTTGTTATTTTACCTGAAATGCACAAGGACCTCTACTCCGACAATTAATCCACACATAAAACGGCCAACCGAATCGTTTCTAGTCATCTCTGCTCCTTCCAGGCGTTTTCATCTTTGAACTTATATGGTGATCGCATCTAAACTTTCATTGTATTACCACGACAACAGGCAACAAAGTTCGTCTTTCAATCACCCACGTGGGTATAACCAATGAGGAGATGGCACGTGGGTACCTGCTTCTATAAACCAATGAGGAGATGATTTTCAGCGCGATCTGCGTCAGAAATAGGAACAACTTCTATTTTAAGCCCTTGGCGTCGCAGACGCTCGTTGGTGCGCGCGAGCAGTGTGGGTGCAATAATTGAATAACACAGATTTCTAAATGTATTTTGCGACGCTCGCGCACGCGACGTGTCCGGTCTGGTCAGCATGTAATGGTTGAACTCAACTATCACTATAGCTTTGACCAATTCCCAGAGGTTGTAAGGCCCTGGTTAATGAAGAATTAGACAAAGTCCCAGTCTGCAATAGATCAACACTTTATTCAGAGAGCGCTCTGACTTCAAAATGAGAACACAATCTTTTTATAACACACACACACACACACAAATTAACTCACATCAGTAGAAACTCCACCTCTCTTTAGGTGGGCTGTATTTTTCCATAATAATAACACATAGTTTCTCATTATCTTCTGCAAGCCATTTCTAACAGTTACTCCCCTACCTAGGTTGGAGGCCTCTTTCCTGTTATTGGTTTCAGAGTTATCACAAGTCGACAGTTCAGTTGGCCTCAAGGCCAACTGAACTGTCGACTTGTGATAACTCTGAAACTTGAGCTCAGGTGCATCCTGTTTCCATTGATCATCCTTGAGATGTTTCTACAACTTGATTGTTCACCTGTGGTAAACTCAATTTATTGGACATGATTTGGAAAGGCACACCCCCACACATTCAAATGTCTCAACTATACCCAGCTCATATTGCGAAATAGTAACAGAATGGCCTAGTCACACACATTATTGAATTATGACTCTTAACACATTTCATACAATTATGTGGTTTCAGGGTGGAATACTTTACTCATTATCTTACAAATACAAATTATTCTATCAGCCGCTGAAAAACATTCCCACAGCATAATGCTGCCACCACCATGCTTCACCGTAGCGATGGTGCCAGGTTTCTTCCATACGTGAAGCTTGTCATTCAGGCCAAAGAGTTCAATCTTGGTTTCATCAGACCAGATTATCTTGTTTCTCATGGTCTGAGTACTTTAGGTGCCTTTTGGCAAACTCCAGGCGGGCTATTGTGCCTTTTACTGAAGGGTGGCTTCTGTCTGGCCACTTTACCTTAAAAGCCTGATTGGTGGAGTGCTGCAGCGATGGTTGTCCTTCTGGAAGGTTCTCCCATCTCCACAGAGGAACTCTGGAGCTCTGTCACAGTGACCATCGGGTTCTTGGGTCACCTCCCTGACCAAGGCCCTTCTCCCCCGATTGCTAAATTTGGCCAGGTGGCCAGCTCTAGGAAGACTCTAGGTGGTTCCAAACTTCTTCTATTTAAGAATGTTGGAGGCCACTATGTTCTTGGGGTCCTTCAATGCTGCTGACATTTTTTGTACCATTCCCCAGAGCTGTGCCGCGACACAATCCTGCCTCGGAGCTCTACAGACAATTCCTTCGACCGCATGGCTTAGTTTTTGCTCTGACATGCACTGGCAACTGTGGGACCTTATATAGAGAGGGGTGTGCCTTTCCAAATCATGTCCAATAAATTGAGTTTACCACAGGTGAACAATCAAGTTGTAGAAACATCTCAAGGATGATCAATGGTAACAGGATGCACCTGAGCTCAATTTCGAGAGTCATAACAAACGGTCTGAATACCATTTTAATACATTTTAATTTTTATCCAAACAGGCAGTCATTCTCGGTCACACGTAGGGACCTGGTCAGAGGGTGAATCATGGACTCTGTCTTGGCCTGATGACATCGCAGATGTCTGGTCTGGTGGTTCCTGTCATCTGTCATAGCATACTGTCATACACACTGACTGTGTCCAACAAATGTCTAACACTGACAACAGCCAAAAGAGTTGTGTCCATCTTTGATAATGTCGCATATTTGTCTGTTGCATTTTATATTATTATATTATTATTCTGTTTAAGAATAGACCCAATATTACATGGGCCTAGCCAATAGATTAACCCCTACTTTTAAAGGGAAAAAAATCCCAGCAGGCATCACAAACGTTTGTTTAAATTCTTTCTAGTCACAGTTTAGTTTTCTATCCAAAAATACCTTAATACCTGTAACAAATCGCCTTGACAATTAGCATTTGTTTGATGCAGTCTACCTCATGTTTAGTCATGCTATAGTGATTCCCTCTGAATCTGCACATTTTTTCAAAGCATCAAATTCAGGCCAGCAAAAATGTCATGGTAGCAAAAAGTGATCTGACACCGATCTCATCAGTAAACAGCTGAGACCAGTCCTATAACAGACCATGTTAATGCCACTAGACTGACCATTGATTGACCAAAAGGTGATCTAATCGGTAGAGAAACTGCTGCAGTTTGCTGCTGATCTGAAGCAGAGTCCATCTGAATTGAGTTTTCTGTACTTGATATTGATTTACTTTGAGGCACAGAGTCAGGCACCGACAGTGGTGCCCAGTGGTTGGTTGGTTAGGCTTGAGTAGAAATTAGAGGTCGACCGATTATGATTTTTCAACGCCGATACCGATACCGATTATTGGAGGACAAAAAAAGCCGATGCCGGTTTATAAAAAAATAATAATAATGTTTGTATGATATATATTACACACATTTTTGTAATAATGATAATTGCAACAATACTGAATGAACAATGAACACTTTTATTTTAACTTAATATAATACATAAATACACACACACACACAGCTCTGAAGTGACAATGATACTGAAGAGTCTGCTTAGGAGACAAATACTCTCAACTGTTTGAATAAAAATAGAGTTTAAGTTACCTGTGATGAATGTTGAAAACAAAAACTGTCATTTCTATATGCAGGAAATCCTATTTTAATAATGGGCATGGTACGAATTGACGACCAAAGTGCGAGTCATAATTCCCATGACGCCTAGCAAAATCTGAAAAGCGGTTCCTTCATTTATTCCATAGGATAATTTTTAGATTCACTTAAAATAAYGTCTGTGTTTTGTGTAGGCTTACACCACCGTGCCAATTTTATAACTGTGTAGATATCCATAGGACAAGGTAACTCTGATCAATATTGGCTAAATATAAGCAAAGATACATTTTTTTGTAGAGTGGATTTATGAAAATATGTTGACAAACGTTACCTTATCCTAGTGAGATTTACACAGGTATCAAAACGTCGAGGCGGTTTAAGCCTGCACGAAACACAGACCTTATTTGAAGTAGATCAAGACCTTCTCTATGGAAGACATGAACGGTAAAATAACGAAGGAACCCCTTTCAAGTTCAGCCGCAAGTTATTACAGGAATTATAACGCGTCGACTATTTCTCTCTAAACCATATACCTTTGACTAATCCGGAAACTATCACCTCGAAAACAAAACGATTATTCCGTTCCGTATTTTATCTAACGGGTGGCATCCATGAGTCTAAATATTCCTGTTACATTGCACAACCTTCAATGTTATGTATAATTACGTAAAATTCTGGCAAATTAGTTCGCAAAGAGCCAGGCGGCCCAAACTGTTGCATATACCCTGACTCTGCGTGCAATGAACGCAAGAGAAATTACACAATTTCACCTGGTTAATATTGCCTGCTAACCTGGATTTCTTTTAGCTAAATATGCAGGTTTAAAAATATATACTTCTGTGTATTGATTTTAAGAAAGGCATTGATGTTTATGGTTAGGTATTTTTCGCGAATGCGCACTGCATCGATTATATGCAACGCAGGACACGCTAGATAAACTAGTAATATCATCAACCATGTGTAGTTATAACTAGTGATTATGATTGATTGATTGATTGTTTTTATAAGATAAGTTTAATGCTAGCTAGCAACTTACCTTGGCTTCTTTCTGCATTCGCATAACAGGCGGGTTCCTCGTGAGGCAGGTGGTTAGAGCGTTGGACTAGTTAACCGTAGGGTTGCAAGATTGAATCCCTGAACTGACAAGGTAAAAATCTGTCGTTCTGCCCCTGAACAAGGCAGTTAACCCACCGTTCCTAGGCCGTCATTGAAAATAAGAATGTGTTCTTAACTGACTTGCCTAGTTAAATAAAGGTGTAAAAAAATATATAATTTTTTGGGGCTAAATCGGTGTCCAAAATTACCGATTTCCGATTGTTATGAAAACTTGAAATCCGCCCTAATTAATCGGCCATTCCAATTAATCGGTCAACCTCTAGAATTTACGTTGGTGTGAAAAGTGCATATCAATCCCAGAACAACAGCAAAGGACCTTGTGAGGATGCTGGAGGAAACAGGTACAAAAGCATCTATATCCACAGTAAAACGAGTCCTATATCGACATAACTTGAAAGGCCGCTCAGCAAGGAAGAAGCCACTGCTCCAAAACCGCCATTAAAATTCCAGACTACGGTTTGCAACTACTCATGGGGACAAAGATCGTACTTTTTGGAGAAATGTCCTCTCGTCTGATGAAGCAAAATAGAACTGTTTGGCCATAATGACCATCGTTTTGTTTGGAGGAAAACGGGGAAGCTTGCAAGCCGAAGAACACCATCCCAACCGTGAATCACTGGGGTGGCAGCATCATTGTCACGTCCGTCAAAGGGAGGAGACCAAGGCGAAGCGTGATTGGATTACATTCTTCTTTTATTCAAACGAAGAACACTTAAACAAACTAACAAAACAACAAAACGAACGTGAAGCTATAAACAACTAGTGCTGACATGCAACTACACATAGACAACTACCCACGCAGACAGGTGGGAAAAGGCTACCTAAGTATGGTTCTCAATCAGAGACAACGATAGACAGCTGCCTCTGATTGAGAACCACACCCGGCCAAACACACAGAAATACAAATCATAGAAAAAGGAACATAGAATGCCCACCCAAGTCACACCCTGACCAAACCAAAATAGAGACATAAAAGGCTCTCTACGGTCAGGTCGTGACAATCATGTTGTGAGGGTGCTTTGCTGCAGGAGGGACTGGTACACTTCACAAATTAAATGGCATCATTAGGAAGGAAAATTATGTGGATATATTGAAGCAACGTCTATAGACATCAGTCAGGAAGTTAAAGCTTGGTCACAAATTGGTCTTCCAAATGGACAATGACAACAAGCATACTTCCAAAGTTGTGGCAAAATGGCTTAAGGACAACAAAGTCAAGCTATTGGAGTGGCCACCACAAAGCTCTGACCTCAATCCCAATGACAATTTGTGTGCAGAACTGAAAAATTGTGTGTGAGCAAAGAGGCCTACGAACCTGACTCAGTTACACCAGCTCTGTCAGGAGGAATGGGCCAAATTCACCCAACTTATTGTGGGAAGCTTGTGGAAGGCTACCCAAAATGTTTGACCCAAGTTAAACAATTTAAAGGCAATGCTACCAAATACTAATTGAGTGTATGTAAACTTCTGACCCGCTGGGAATGTGATGAAAGAAATAAAAGCTTAAATAAATCATTCTCTCTATTATTCTGACATTTCACATTCTTAAAATAAAGTAGTCATCCTAACTGACCTAAGACAGGGATTTTTACCAGTATTAAATGTCAGGCATTGTGAAAAACTGAGTTTAAATGTATTTGGCTAAGGTGTATGTAGACTTCCGACTTCAACTGTAGATGTGGGTACGCAGAAGTGTACCTTCTTAGGTACATCTTAAGGATGTGTCTATCTATGGCAGTGAATAAGAAGTATGCAAAAGTGTTTGTGCTAAATCCCCACAAGGTGTGGCTGAATGAATGAATTAAACTTTTTATTAAAGTTAATCTGAAACTGCACTGTTCACACGTTCACAAATAGGCATTGAAATGCAGTAACATGCTGTTCGTAGTGTCACCACTAGGTGTCAGCTTCAACATTTGTCTAGAGTAGATTTACAACAGTGAAAGGTAATGTAAACAAACACTTTTTGGCAACCTCGCAATGAGAGTAAGGTATGACAAGCACAAGCTAGCTGTTCATTATGACAAGCACAAGCTAGCTGTTCGTAACAATGTTTTCTGACAGAAACCATATGTACATTACAATGTTATTCAATACAAAATGTATTGAATAAACATTTCAACTGCAAATGGCATGCGCTGATGACAGAAAAATGTTTATGCAGGCAAATGCTTGCCGCACTGGTTTTAGTCACACATGCTAATTTATCTAGTTAGCTAACGTTAGTTACTGATCTCATCATGCATGCAAGCACATGTACTGAATGATAGATCTTCACAAACTGTTTTGCTTTTTGCAGATTGCATATTTTGGAAAACTAACTAAATAAGTCCACTAGCTTACATAATAGAGCCAGACACTATCCGTGTTCTTTTTGTATCAAGGACAGTGTTCACTTTGCCGCCAGTCCAGTGTTGGCACATAAGTAGCACCGATTGCTAGCTAGCTAGGCTAGGCTAACTACTAACTACCTTGCTGGCTGGATAGTGAAGCAACTACCTTGCTGGCTTGCTAGCCAGCTAATGTTAACTAAGTGAGCATGTGATGAGGACAGAGCTGCTTGCTTGGTGAAGTGTACTTTGGATTATTTACTTATTCAAATATGCTGCCTGTGGCAAGCTACTCACTGTCAAAGCACCATGCCCACTCTCTCTCAGGTTGTGACCTAGGGCTGACTGATGGTCAGTGAGCAGCTCATAGAGCACCCTCTTCAGGCAACCATTAAAAAAAAAGTTCATTACTGCAAATGCATTTGTTTATTCTATGTATATAATATCTGTGCTTTATCTGTGGAATAAAGACAGATACAAATATTTCAGTCGGACTCTGCAGTACTGCACAGACTCTACATTTAAGTCATTTAGCAGCCGCTCTTATAGTAGTGAATGCGTGTGTGTGCGTGTCTGAGAGACTGCATGTGACAGACAGTAGGTGGCCAGCCTGTCCAACATTGGAGCAGGTGGTCCTTTTGAAAAAGGAATCACACCTTGAGAGTCCCTCAAGAATTGTGAGATGGAGAAAGTATGTGTGAAGGGGGTAGGGTGTTGTTCAAGATGATTACTGTCTATTTTTGTATTCACAATCACACACCGCACACTAAGGCTAACATCTTCTGCTTTCTTTCCGTCCCTCCCGTGTGAATAGAAAGATGGAACGTAGTGATTCTCCGATCATTTCTACCTATCTTCTCTCTCTCTCTTCTCTCCTCTTCTCTCTCTCTCTCTCTCTCTCTCTCTCTCTCTCTCTCTCTCTAATCTCTCTCTCTCTCGTCTCTCTCTCTCTTCTCTCTCTCTCTCCTCTCTCTCTCTCTCTCTCTCTCTCGTCTCTCTCTCTCTCTCTCTCCTACTGCTCTCTCTTCTCTCTCTCTCTCTCTCTTCTCTCTCTCTCTCTTCATTTGATGTTCTATTCTTCAAACAGAAGAG
Source organism: Salvelinus sp. IW2-2015 (assembly GCF_002910315.2). NCBI lineage: Eukaryota > Metazoa > Chordata > Actinopteri > Salmoniformes > Salmonidae > Salvelinus > Salvelinus sp. IW2-2015. Next base: position 31,682,747 of record NC_036856.1, read on the forward strand.
AGGGGCCAGTGAAGGAGAGCAGAGATCCTTTATGGCTAATGTGGTTATGAGAAACACAAACCCTCTTGGGGCCATTCACTGATGCTCAGAGCGCATTTAAGAACATTGTGAATGTGTGTCTGGAACAGGCTTGAGGGGGTTGTGTGCTGTGTGAGGGGGTGTATAGTGTGTGTTAGGAGGGGTTGAAGATGCTGGAGTGCATCCAAAGCAATGTGTTTTTGAAATGATAATATAGCCTACTGTACTAGAGACTAGCAGAATGAAAACTGAAACTAAGATGAGGAGAAATTGCTTGGTGGAAATTAACTGGACAAAAATATGAACCCAACATGTAAAAATCCCAGAAATGTTCCTTACACACACAAAATATTATTTCTCAAAACATTTGGTGAACATTTCTCCTTTGCCAAGATAATCCATCCACCTGACAGGTCTGGCATATCAAGAAATATATTTTATATAAATATATATATATATGTTATTATATATATATATAATATATATATATATATACAGTGGAGAACAAGTATTTTGATACACTGTCAATTTTGCAGGTTTTCCTACCTACACAGCATGTAGAGGTCTGTACTTTTTTATCATAGGTAACTTCAACTGTGAGAGATGGAATCTTAAAACAAAAATCCAGAAAATCCACGATTGTTGATTTTTAAGTAATAATTTGCATTTTTATGCATGACATAAGTATTGATCACCTACCAGACCAGTAAGAATTCCGGCTCTCACAGACCTGTTAGTTTTTCTTTGAGAAGCCTCCTGTTCTCCACTCATTACCTGTATTAACTCCACCTGTTTGAACTCGTTACCTGTATAAAAGACACCTGTCCACACACTCAATCAAACAGACTCCAACCTCTCACAATGGCCAAGACCAGAGGAGCTGGGTAAGACTCAGGGATAAAATTGTAGACCTGCACAAGGCTGGGATGGGCTACAGGACAATAGAAAAAAAGCTTGGTGAAAAGGCAACAACTGTTGGCGCATATTATTAGAAAATGGAGACGTTCAAGATGACGTCAATCACCCTCGGTCTGGGGCTCCATGCAAGATCTCACCTCGTGGGGCATCAATGATCATGAAGAAGTGAGGGATCAGCCCAGAACTACACGGCAGGACCTGGTCAATGACCTGAAGAGAGCTGGACACAATCTCAAAGAAAAACCATTCAGTACAACACCACGCCGTCATGGATTAAAATCCTGCAGTGCACGCAAGGTCCCCCTGCTCAAGCCAGTGCATGTCCAGGGCCCGTCTGAAGTTTGCCAATGACCATCTGGATGATCCAGAGGGGAATGGGAGAAGGTCATGTGGTCTGATGAGACAAAAATAGAGCTTTTTGGTCTAAAACTCCACTCGCCGTGTTGGAGAAGAAGAAGGATGAGTACAACCCAAGAACACCATCCCAAACGTTAAAGCATGGAGGTGGAACATCATTCTTTGGGGATGCTTTTCTGCAAAGGGGACAGGACGACTGCACTGTATTGAGGGAAGGATGGATTTGGCCATGTATCGCGAGATCTTGGCCAACAACCTCCTTCCCTCAGTAAGAGCATTGAAGATGGGTCGTGGCTGGGTCTTCCAGCATGAACAACGACCCGAAACACACAGCCAGGGCAACTAAGGAGTGGCTCCGTAAGAAGCATATTCAAAGTCCTGGAGTGGCCTAGACAGTCTCCAGACCTGAACCCAATAGAAAATCTTTGGAGGGAGCTGAAAGTCCGTATTGCCAGCGACAGCCCCGAAACCTGAAGGATCTGGAGAAGGTCTGTTATGGAGGAGTGGGCCAAAATCCCGCTGCTGCAGTGTGTGCAAACCTGGTCAAGAACTACAGGAAACGTATGAACTCTGTAATTGCAAACAAAGGTTTCTTACCAATATTAAGGTTCTGCTTTCTCGATTGTATCAAATACTTATGTCATGCAATAAAAAGCAAATTAAATACTTAAAAATATATACAATGTGATTTTCTGGATTTTTGTTTTAGATTCTGTCTCTCACAGTTGAAGTGTACTATGATAAAAATGACAGAACCTCTACATGCTTTGTAAGTAGGAAAACCTGCAAAATCGGCGGTGTATCAAATACTTGTTCTCCCCACTGTATATATATTTTTTTTTTGTTCAGTGTAGTTTATTGAGATTTCCATTGGTGTCTATCTGCCCTCTTACATTTGCAGTTTGTTGTGTGTGGTAGTTTAATCTATCAATTAAGCATTCATAATGTATATAAAGCAATTTTTATACAGCTGGTACAGTTGTCAGTCACAGAGTGCTGTATAGTTACCTGGACTAGACCCCAGCTACAGCTGATGACAGTTTCCCCAGGCACTGTTGTGATTCAGGAAGTAGCTGAGTGTTGTGTGTGTGTTGTGTTGTGTGTGGTGGTGTGTGTGTGTGTGTGTGTGTGTAGGTGTTGTGTGTGTGTGTGGTCGTGGTGATTAGTGTGTGTGTGTGTGTGGTGTGTGTTGCTGTGTGTGTGTGTGTGTGGTGTTGTAAACTGTGTGTGTGCGTCTGTGTGTCGTTGCGTGCGTGGCGTGCGTGCGTGCCATGCGTTGGTGCGTGCGTGCGTGCGTGTGCAGCCTCTGTCTCACTTTAATATTTAAATATCTTCGCTTCCACAGCAGGAAGAAGTGCCGATTGAAACATTTCTGTGGTTAAGACATTGGGCCTCTGGCAGAGGAGTAGGAGGGTGAGGGTTGAGAAAAGGAGGAAGAGGAGAGAGGAAGAGAGAGAGTTCAGTGTGTAATGTATGAACCACCTGCCCTCATCTATCTCCAAGCAGGACTGGGAGAACAGGGACTGGGGAGAAGCAGGGATCTGAGAGAGCAGGGACTGAGAGGAGCAGGGAACTTGGGAAGCAGGGACTGGGAGAGCCAGGGAATGAGAGAGCAGGGACTGCGGAGAGCAGGGGACTGGGGAGCAGGGGACTGGGAGAGCAGCGGGACTGACTGAGAGCAGGGTAATGGTGGAGAGCAGGGACTGGAAGAGCAGGGACTGGGAGAGCAGGGACTGAGAGAGCAGGGACTGAGAGAGCAGGGACTGGGAGAGCAGGGACTGAGAGAGCAGGGACTGGGAGAGCAGGGACTGGGAGAGCAGGGACTGAGAGAGGGGAAGAATAGCAATAGAGCGCTGCTCTGCGTGGCATTTGGAGAACATGGAAATGTGGATTCACACTCGGTATCCTTAGAGCAGTTGTATTCTCCTCCATCTACCATCCATCCCTCCGTCCATCCATTCCTCCTCTGGGAAATGTAATTCTAGGCCTGGGAGTGCCAGGAAATCTGTGAGGATTCTGATCGAGTTCCGCCGAATCTGTCAGACAGAATGGTCAGAACAATATCTGCAGAATGGTGGAATGCCATGACTGAGGGCTTAGCCCAGATGATTTAAATAGGCCTTGATAGCACAGCAGGGGGTGGGTGTGTGTGTGTTGTTTCTCAGACAGATGGGTGTAACAGGGTGTGATGCCAGGAGTGGGATAGAGAGATTGTTGCAGGAGATTAAAGAGAGAGACAGACAGAAGGGAGGGAGGGTGAGAGGGGTGAAAGAATGGAGATTTGGGATAAAAAGAGGGGAGGTAGGGTGACAGTCGACCAATAACAGAGCTCCTCTCTCGACCCCAAATCAGCAGGGAGGGAGAGAGCATATTTCACCACCAACTCCCTCTCATTGCCACCAAACCACACAGCACAACAGTCTTATTTAGCCTAAGTAGTAGGCTAAACAATGGTTGTCGTTGAGATAGTTAACTCCCTGTATTCTCCCTCTATCTCTCCATTGAGGGTGTGAGTAGCACATCTAATTCAACAACCACAGAGTTCTTATTCCAGAACCTCCCAGTGTCAGTATTTCCAGAACCAGTATATATTCCCAGTCAGTATTCCCAGTCAGACCTAGTATATATTCCTAGTCAGTATTCCCAGTCAGACCCAGTCAGACTCCATCCACTCTCTCCCTTCCCCTCTCTCTCTTCCCCTCAACCCCCTCCCCCTCTCTCCCTTCCCCACTCTCCGTTCCCCCCTCTCCCCTGTCTCTTATACACATCTAGATGTGTATAAGAGACAGGTTTGAGTGCGTGCGTGCGTGCGTGCGTGCGTGCGTGCGTGCGTGCGTGCGTGCGTGTGCAGCCTCTGTCTCACTTTAATATTTAATATCTTCGCTCCACAGCAGGAAGAAAGTGCAGATTGAAACATTTCTGTGTTGAACATTGGGCCTCTGGGCAGAGGAGAGGAGGGGAGGGTTGAGAAAAGGAGGAAGAGGAGAGAGGAAGAGAGAGTCAGTTGTAATGTTGAACACTCTGCCTCATCTATCTCCAAGCAGGGACTGGGAGAACAGGGACTGGGAGAGCAGGGACTGAGAGAGCAGGGACTGAGAGAGCAGGGACTGGGAGAGCAGGGACTGGGAGAGCAGGGACTGAGAGAGCAGGGACTGGGAGAAGCAGGGACTGGGAGAGGCATGGGAGGCAGGACTGAGAAGCAGGGACTGAGAGAGCAGGGACTGGGAAGCAGGGATCTGGAGAGCACGGACTGAGAGAGCAGGGACTGAGAT